>NC_138077.1:30589881-30879881 GCF_964212035.1 Myotis nattereri | reverse complement strand
CAAATTGCAGAAGGAAAGAACAACCAATCAAAGTGTTATATGCTAATGATATGCTAAGGTTGCTCAACCGCTCACTATGACATGCACTGACCACCAGGGGCAGACAGTCAACTGGTAGACCAGTCATTATGATGTACACTAACCACCAGGGGGCAGATGCTCCGACTGGCAGGTTAGATTGCTGCTGGGTTAGATTGCTGATTAGGCCAGACACACCCTGGAGCCCTAACACAGACCCTCCCCGGCCCAATCATGCACCAGTGGGGTCTCTCAGCCTGTCCTGCGCCCTCTTGCAATCAAGGACCCCTCAGGGGGTGTCGGAGAGCCGGTTTCAGCCCGATCCTGCAGGCCACTCCCCTTGGGAGGGCGCCAGATGCAGGGCTCATGGCTGGCGAGCACTGAGCCTGTGGCAGGCACAGTGGGGCCGGGATAAGCGGGAGCAGCAGGTAGGAAATGCAGGTAGGAACTGCAGGCGGCGTGGGACTGCAGATTTCGGCCTGATCCCTGCAGGCCACCAAGAGGGTCCCACCCATGCACGAATTCGTGCACTGGTCCTCTAGTCTATTATAATATCCATTTTACATACAAATGAAGGGTCAAAGGTCCAAGGAAATTAAATAATTTTTCCAAGGTAAGTGTTAGAACTAAAATTTGACCAAGGTAATCTGGCTCCTGAGTTCACTTAATTCTCTGCTACTCTGTTTTCTCTCTTTCTTTGTGTTTAATGTTATTTTCTTTCTTAATTTATTTTTTAAATTAATAACTAGCATTCTAGATCTTAATTTAAAGGAGGAAGGGGAGAGGGAGGGGGAGAGGGAGAGGGGGAGAAGAGAAGAGAGAGAGGAAGAGAGAGAAACAGACAGACAGACAGACATCAGTCAACTCCCGAAACCTGGGTATGTGCCCTGACCAGTACTTGAACCTGCCACCTCTTGGCGTATAGGCTGATGCTCCAACTAACAGATCCACACTGGTCAGTGCTATTTATTCTGTTTTTTTAATCACTAAGTTAAACAGACTTTCTATTTTTGGTAAAGTCATCTCTTACATTATGGCTGGGCGCAAACAATTAGCTCCTCGGAAAAGATATGTACCAAAAAGATTGACTGAATATCTGGCTTTTGTTTATGAAAGCGCAAAGTCAGATGCTCTTCAGTGTGTTCAGACCAACTCGATATTTTCCTGGCAAAGTTCACTGAGAAAGGGAAAACACTAAATTGAAGAGCAACCAAAATGCACTTGTTTCGTGGTTATTTTATATTAAATATTCTGAATTTTTAATCAGAGGCACTTCTATAGTCAACTACTCAATAAATTTAAATAATTTATCATCAGATTAATGTATTACACAGCTGTTCCTTTATTCAACTCATACGGAACTGACTCAATGAATGCACCATTTAAAAAATAATTCCAAAACGGTATGAATGTTTCTTTTTCAAAAGTATTAACGAACACCATGGTTCTAGCTTTTTAAAGAGATGCATTTCCATGATAAGGTGCAATATAAAAGAGAGGGAAGAATTTTGTTTAATGTGCATATGCTTCTATCTACAAAATCATCTGGAAAAGAAAAAATATTTTTCAAAATGTTAATGGTTATCAACAGGTGGCAGAATTTCAGGTATTCCATTTTTTTTCTTGTAATTTTTCTCCAAGACATGTAGAATTAAAGTGGGAGAGGAAGGTAGAGAAGAGAAAACCAAGGAAACTAATGTTCACTGGGAGAAAGGCCTCCAAGTAAATCCTTAATCTTCGCAGTAACACCAAGGTGATTACTACCATTCTCACTTTCAGAGATGGGAAAGCCGAGGCCCCGACAGGCTGCACCTTGCTCAGAGAGACACAGTGACTGGCAGGCAAGATCTAACTCTAAAGCCCATAATCTTTCTCTGTAAGAGACGGAGGAGAGACAAGAGTCATCTGGAGTCTCCTTCTCTTAATCGGCTCCACCTTCCCCCACAAGCTACCTGATATTAAGCTAACTGTACAGACCAGCACCCGTCGTAGACATACAGCGCCTCCATTCAGTCCCCAGTACCTTCTCCTGTTAGCGCAGTGACAGCATTAAGCCTGTCAGAGAGCCACTGGAGAACCTGGACCTAACTGAGACGTTAGTATTGGTAACTTTACAAAGATACCACCGGTCACTGCCACTGAAGTTATTCTCCTGAGTCAAGATCAGGAAGAGATCCTGCACACTGCTATTTATAGCTGGACATGGGAGCAACTATGAAATGAACACAGAGCTTCTTCCTTCTTCCTCCAATCTACACTCCTTCACCGCAGGCAACCTCAGAGGCCAGGAAAGTGAGGGAGAGCGAAGACCAGAGGAACGTAAAGACCAGAGAGCAGGGGGAAACTATTCACTGTGTTTAATCTTCAAATCTACCGATCTGAAATCACCAGCTCTGTTTTAGTAAGTAAATCAAGTATGTCAGAAACAAGGCTTTTAATCACATTCACATCTGTGCTTAAAAAAATGTGGTCTGTTCATCAAAATCAGTGCTACTGACTTCTTTCAAAAACAAACAGAAAACAACAACACTGTGCACATCAGTATTTGAAGACTCCAAGTTCAGGGACTGAACGCAACAAATACAAACCTACTTTTGTTCGTAAGACTACCCATTCGCTTTTATAAGTGAAGAAAAAAATGTGTACTTTACCTGTCAAGGTTTAAGGTTCCTGTGTATATAAACTCCAACAGTTTCTTAAATCCATCTGCCTTGACCTGACTCTGATCAAGAAAGACGTTGTTCTCGGACGTGCTCCTGTAGATGGCACCGAAATACTCACTGAAGGAGGCCAGCACGTTCCGGTGCGCTTTAAACTGGAACTCCCCGATCACGACGGTGCAGTCGCAGAGAAAGCCGGCTTCCCGCTGTTTGTTCAGCTTCTCCAAAAGGTGCTCACAGTGGTGCGAATACTGCATTTTGAGACCGGAGTGGAACTTTATTTACCCTTGTTCTAAAAGACAAAAAGAAATGGCAAGTCAGTAATCCTTAAGTTTTCCTCAAACGTGTCACCCAAGCAATCGGTAAGGGGAGAAGGGACGTAGGACCTAACATGAACGGGAATAAAGTCAGTTCTCATTTTCTCCTCCACGTCCTCCCCCTCTCCCCCGCCCCCCAACCAGAAAATTCTTATCAAGCAGGTATGGTCAGAATGCTCAGGGGTGAGTCCTTGCCATCTGTTCCACCCTGGCCAGCTAACACCGTCCTCTGAACACGTCAATAAATGACAATGGTTGGAAAAGCTACCGCGAGCTGAAAAAGCAGCACCACAAACTAATCGCCTTCGCCCCAACAGGTTTGGCTCAGCGGATAGAGCGTCGGCCTGCGGACTCAAGGGTCCCGGGTTCGATTCCGGACAGGGCCATGTACCTTGGTTGCGGGCACATCCCCAGTGGGGGGGTGCGCAAGAGGCAGCTGATCGATGTTTCTGACTCTCTGTCCCTCTCCCTTCCTCTCTGTAAAAAAATCAATAAAATATATTTAAAAAAAAAAAACACAAAAAACTTCTCGCCTTTGCACCAGCGGAACCTTCAAACTTTTAAGCTCGGGAGGCGGACATATGTTAAGAAAAAAAACAAAAAACTAACCAGTGAGACATGATTCCTTGGGACAGAAGCGGAAAAGACCGGTAGGAGTCCCTTGTAACTGCTCCCACACCCCGAAGCCCGTTAGCCTCCGCGGTGCACACAGCGGCTCCGAGACGCGAGCCCGGTGCCCCGGGGGCGGAGAGCGCGCGGGACCGAGAGTTGTCAAAGGTTCGGTCCCGATCCGGGGAGAGGCCACGCCCCCTCCCTTCGCCCTGCCCCGCTCCAGGCGGCTTCCAGAGCGAGCCCGTCTCTCCCGGCGTCTGCCGCCCTGCCCTCTACCCAGCTCCCACTCCCCCAAACTCCCACAGCAGAGGTGGAAGCCAAGGCCAACGGCGGGCTGCCCCGACCAAGCTTCCCACGTTAATGACTTCGTCCCGACTTGAGCTCGAACCCCAAGGTGCCTGCTCCCCCTCCTTCCCCGTCAAGTGGCCCAGGGACTGGAAAGAGCGGGCATAGTGGGCTGGGGTGAAGACAGAACTCACCTAGAGCCACCCAGCCGGGGACACTGTTTCTTCACTCTCTCCCCGCCATCTTGGGAGGACGTCACTGCGCCAGCTCCGCCTTTCCCTTCTTCCTCCACGACGACGTCACATCCGGGTCCGGGAACCCCTTGGCAACCCCGGAGGCTTTAGGACCGTGGAGGTCCCCCACCAGCCGGGGCTGAACTGGCCGGTCCACCGCCCGCTTCACACCGACACCTTACATGCCAGGGCTCCCTCCCCAAAATAGCGAGCGTCAAAGACAGGAGACCCCAGGGATCACTCGGAGCGCCCCGCCTGCGTTCTTATTCTCAGCGCCTGGTCGGCCAACAGTCCGGGTCTCGCGCTCGGGCCGCGGCCGGGCAGAGCCGCTTCGCAGGCCGCTTTCCTGCAGCCAGAGTGCGCATTGCATGCTGGGGCTTGTAGTTGCTTGTCTTCTCCCATCATCCTTTCCTTCCTCGGAAACAACTGCTTTGTGTACTGGGCTCTCGGCCGTGGGGAGTTGTTTTTTTTTTTTGAGCTGAGACCGATGACCCCTTTGCCGTGTACATACCCGAAAGCTCTTGGGACCTCCTGGGTTTTGTTTGCATCAGCCAACTGTAGCCCACTTTCCACGACGCCCTTACCAGGCACCAAAGTCTGATGCGCGAAAGCCGAGCAAAGATGTAGGGCGCACTGAGCATGCGCAGCATTGGAGGAAGGTGGGCGTTATACCGGAAAAGGTTCCGAGCCTGGGCTAAAAATATTTTAATGCAATTATTTACGTCGCATTCAGATTTTTGTATGGTGAAGGAAAGGCATGCCAGCTTGCATAATATACAAGGAGCGCAGAAACATTAAGATAAATCGTGTTGTGTTAGGGTGGATTCTTTCCTAGTACCCGCAGACATCCTAAGTCTCAGGAACCCAAAACTTCAACATTTTTGATTGTTAAAAGTTGTGTCGGGACCATAGGAAATTTACTCGCAACTTTATTTTTAAAGGGCAGTCTCAACTGAACTAATTCGTTGCTTCTCTCTGAAGAGTTTCCCAACCAGATTCTGTTTACTGTTTTTATAACGTCTGTCTATTCAGTAAGAAGTTTGCATAAAACCACAGCCATTGTGTTTATAAAGAAAAATGTTGAGGCTGATTCTTTCTTGATTTTGTTACTAAACTCAAGGGTTTCGCTGCTTGGGGTGCTGTATTAAAAAAACAAGAGGTGATGTTGCAAGGTAGTTTTATTTCCTTGCAGCAAGTAAAGGCGGTGGGGATTCATGGCCAAAGCTGTCTCCCAGAAGAGAGGCTTAGCCATTGCTATTTGGTCAGGTACACAACTGATTTCTTCCTTACAGTTGGCTACATTTATCTAATCTGGTGCCTGCCGACCTCGTCCTGTTTACAGTTGGTATGTAAAATACTGTGCTACATTTTAACATTTAGCAAGAGTAACGTTTAGTAAGAATGACCCAGACCTTGAGACCCTTGTCCTAACAATTTTATCTTTCTGAGTATACTTTTTTCTTATTTCACTTTTTTGTCGGAACACTTTTTGATGATTTATTAATTCAGAAATATTTATGAGTCTCTTCTTGGTGCCAAGCATGACACTAATATAAAGAATAAGAATAAAGCATGGTCTCTGGGGGAAATTAATGGAAAACCCAATGACATAATAGAGTGTTCAAGAGGTCACAGGGCTAAGAGTTTTCACACTGATTTCCCGGCTAGGCTGTACATTACATTATTTTCCCAGTATCAATCAGGTTGTGAGTTGAAGTAAAAAAACAAAAACCTTAATAAATAAAAATAAAAAAAATAAGAAAAATTAAGTCTGGAGCCCTTCTTGCACATGGCACGCCATGAATAAAAGCGTTTGGTAAACAAATGAAATAATACCCAAACCGAAAGTTGAATTTCCGAAGGGTGAACAAGTTACTGTTTTTAAAGAAAAAACAGGCAGATTAATTTTAGGATAAAAGGGTTGTTTCCGCCCGGTTTCGAACCGGGGACCTTTCGCGTGTTAGGCGAACGTGATAACCACTACACTACGGAAACTGGGGTGGTGGAAGGGCTTCAGAAAATCCTAGATATAGACATTCTAATTTGTGGGTCGCTTACCCTTAAAGTTGACTAAGTAAGATTAATGTAACTTCTAATTGAAAGAAGAAAATAAAACCAGAAAGAGGAAAATAACTATGTTGAACAATGCTATTATTTATTTGGTGCACTTTTTTTTAAAGCTCTCTCTCCCCCGCGGTACCTGCTAGTTGCCCTTCTCTTGGGTACACTTTCTTCTATGAGAAAGAAGTGTTTATTACGCACTTCTCCCAGCGTGGCGTTGCTGAGAGTGCCAGGCGAGTTTTGGGGGCTTAGCTGGAAGGGCGCGTCCTCGCGGATCCCAGAGTCCCCGATCCCGCAGCGGCGCCCCTCACCAAACCCCAATGCAGGGATTTAGCCGGAGAGAAAGCAACTCTTCCAAGCCCCTAGTGGAGGGACGTGCAATAGCGTTTGAATTTCCTCCCTTGCTTCCGTACACCACAGCTTTTACTAGTAAATTGCGTACTTACAGGTGTGCAAAATTGGGGGTGGGACTCAGATACCAAAATGCACTTTTTTGGCACGCAAGGTACTTAAATGCTTCTAAGCTCGAGTGAGCTTCATATGACCGAAGGACTATCACTTTTCCTGCAAAGAGACAGACACACCCTTAGGCCTAAAAATCCAGACTTTTTCAGAATAAGAATGACTAGTAGCTTCCATATTACCCGGGGAGATAACCTGATGAGATTGTGAGATTCTACCATTTTGGTTTTGAGTGCATTGTGCTTACAAACCACGCAAAAGAAACACAACCATTGCCCAGTATATAGAAACAATAATTAAAGTTTTTATTTTTTAAATTTTATTTTATTGTTTAAAGGATTACAAATAGTAGTACATATGTCTCCTTCCCCCCCCCCCCCCCGCCCCCCATTGACCTTACCCCGGCCTCCCCTGCCCCCCGGCACATGCAATAATAAAAGTTTTTAAAACCCACTTCGTTTTTCTTTTCCTTTTTTCTCTTTTGCTCAGTTCCTCCACCGCTTCCCCGGCTCCCTCCTGACAGCTGTCAGACTGCTCCTCTATGAGTGAGTCTGTCTCTGTTTTGCTTGTTAGTTCTTTCTGTTCATTAGATTCCACATGAGTGAAATTGTATGTTAAAACCCACTTTAAATTTTTATTGACTTGAGGGGAAGGGGACATAGATTTGTTGTTCCATTTACTTATGCATTTATTGGTTGATTCTTGTACTCGTATGTGTCGGGACCTGGAATCGAACCCGCTACCTTGGAGTATCGGTTGGACACTATAACCAACTGAGAGCTACCCAGCCAGGGCTTGCTTTAAATCCTAGCATTTTTCCTCCTCCTCTTTTCAGGAGTTGTCTGGGTATCAAAAGCAGGGACCCTGCCCCCCTGCTGGGACGACCTTCCGCTATCTAATCTCTCTACCTTTCCGCATAGCTTTTCCCAAGCCCCTGGACAGACACTAACTAGAATTCAATGGTCTGGGGGAAAGAAAACGTTTTCTAGCCATTCGAGGTATTGGAGAAAACCACTTGTGAGAAGTTAGATTGTATTTTTGGGGAGGAAAATGGGGTTTTCCTGATCATGGTGTTCCGGGATTCCAGGGGTGAGGGAGAGAAACCGCGGCGACAGCGGTAACTTGGAGCTCTCCGCGCGTCCGGAGAGTCTGTGGGTCCGGGATGGGCCTGCTCAGACCCTGCGGGACCTTGCGGGGCTTTTGTGACGCGGCGTTCCAGGCCCTCCGCTCGCACGCATCACTGGGAGCTGGGAGGGAGGGCGGGGGCTGCGCCCCGCACCTGGCGTCCTCCTGGCCCCGGGCCGCAGCCTGGAGACCCGAGGCGGTGGCGGCGCGGGCAGCATGAGCAGCTACCAGCTACCGGTGGTGATCGACAACGGCTCGGGAGTGATCAAGGCGGGCCTGGCTGGGTCCCGGGAGCCGCAGTTGATGTACCCCAACATTATCGGCCGTGTCAAAGGCCAGAGCTGGGCCCAGGGCGTGCAGGAGCTGTGCGTGGGTGACCAGGCGCAGACCCAGAGATGCTCGCTGTTCATCAGGTACCGCCTTCTCCCGGCGGCAGGACCCGCGGAGAGCGGGAGGAGGGAGAGCCCAGATGAGGTGCTCAGAGGGTGGGTGAGAGAAAAGGTGAGGAAGCCAGGAGAGCCGCAGCTCGCCGGCCTTATTGGAAATGCATGGGCCACAGCCCTCCCAGGATACGAAGCATCTAATGAGTGAATATTACTTGCTCTCTGGATCTGTACAAATGTACGCAAACATGTAAATTTAAGTAGCACTCGAATCCAGACCACTCCTTCACCCTTACCTCCTCCACCCCCACGCCTCCCCACCTCCCAACACTCCCCTACCCTCAACTCCCTGTCCTCCTCCCAACACACCATCTCCAAAAAAACAAAACAATAAATAAATTTAAGCTGCACTCATAAAATGCAAGTTCACTTAAGCATGTTACTTAATTCATGGTACCTTTGTCAGTTGGGTGGTTGTTTCAAATTAATTGGAATAAAATTGTACTGTTATGTGAACATCCCCTTCCCCCCAACTTTTGTAACTCACAAGGGGGTTTTCCCAAGTGGATGTGGGGAATGGAAAGCAACAGAAATTGCAGAGGAAAGTAGTTGTTCTCCTTTTGCTGGTAGTTACCTTCTCTGAGAAACCCTGGCAGTCGCTGGCCATAAAGGGATCCTAGTGATAAATACGGGAATTAACCCAGGTTGGAAGGGTAGACACTGCCATTGATGCTATTGTTCTTTCTACAGCTACCCAGTGGAGCGTGGTCTCATTACTTCCTGGGGGGACATGGAGATCATGTGGAAGCATATCTACGACCAGAGCCTGAAGCTAAAGCCCTGCGATCACCCGGTTTTGATTACTGAGCCAGCACTGAACCCACTCGCCAACCGGCAACAGATCACTGAAATAGTTTTTGAGCATCTGGGGGTTCCTGCCTTCTATATGTCCATCCAGGGGGTGCTGGCTCTCTTTGCTGCTGGCTTCACCACTGGCTTTGTGATGACCTCAGGGGCTGGGGTGACTCAGTGTGTGCCCATTTTTGAAGGTTACTGTTTGCCTCATGGTGTCCAGCAGCTACATCTGGCTGGCTTTGACCTCACCAACTACCTCATGAGTCTGTTGAAGGACCACGGCATCATACTGCTCAGTGCTACCGACAGAAGGATTGTCACAGAAATTAAGGAAACCTCTTGTTACGTGGCCATGAACTATGAAGAGGAAATGGCCAAGAAATGTAGTAGTATGGAGAAAGTTTACCAGCTACCTGACGGGAAGGTGATCAAGCTCTACGATCAGCTCTTTAAATGTCCAGAGGCCCTCTTTTGTCCCTCTCTCATGAACCTTGAGACGATGGGCATTGATAAGATGTGCTTCAGCAGCATAATGAAATGCGATAAAGATCTGAGGAATTCCCTTTTCTCCAATATTATCCTTGCTGGGGGATCAACCTTGTTCCCCAACTTAGACAAGCGGCTCATTAAAGATATAGCAAATATGGCGCCTCCCAATACCCCTGTGCAGGTCAGAGCTCCCCCAGAACGGAAAATATCTGTGTGGATGGGAGGCTCTATTCTTGCATCCCTGTCTGCCTTCCAAGATGTGTGGATCACTGCTGCAGAGTTTAAAGAAGTAGGTCCCAACATAATACACCAAAGATGCTTCTGAATATGAGTAAAATGCTTACAAGAAACTGTTTCAAGTGTGTGGGACAGAAAACTTTGGAGATTATGTTTCTGGGAGAACAGAAAACATTTCACTTATCGGAATGTCCATGTCTCTGTTGCATTTCTGTAATGGGGGAGAATAATGGTGAAGCAGTAAAACAACATGTTTATTGAGTAGGATGAAATTAAATGCTACAGGCAACATTATTTTTGACTTTGGAGATCTTACATTTCCCCTGGAGAGAGAACGACTTTGTGGTGCAACATGTTATGTGCCAAATGAGTGATGTAGACTTAAGTTCGATGAAGTTTAAGGAAAGAAAGGTTGCTATGAGGAAAGATTTCATAGCAAAAGTATGCCATCATTGATGGAATGGCATTAGGATGGGTAGCGGGAGAGGGACAGAGGGCAGATATCCAGAAAAGCATAATGGAAATGAACAAGGGGCTAGAGATGAAAACGAACTAAGCATATTCAAGGCATGTTCAGTGAATGGTTTTGTTAAAATGAAGAAAAAACTCATATGGAGCAGACTAAGAGCAACACTAGGAAGGTAAATTAAGGCCAGAGGCTGGAAGGCTTTGTGTTAAATGTCATATAAGCAAAGGGGGACAATTAAAGATTTAAAAGCAGAAGACATAAGAGAATTGAGATGAATGGGCAATAATTTGGAGGATAAATTGGGGACGCTCTGGAGATTTGATGATCAGTTAAAAACTAGACATAATATAGTTGAGTCTTGGTCCAGCTGGTGTGGCTCATTAGTTTAGTGTCAACCTATGAACCAGGAGGTCACATTTTGATTCCTGGTCAGGGCACATGCCTGGGTTGTGGGCTGTATCCTTGGTAGGGGGCATAGCCGATCAATGATTCTCTCTCAACATTGATGTTTCTATCTCTCCCTCTCCCTCACCCTCTCCCTTCCTCTATGAAATAAATAAAAAAAAATTTTTTTAAATAGTTAAGTCTTGTATTCAAGATTATAGGCAATAGGACTTAAAAACAAATTATGAAAAACAGACAAATCTTGGTGCCTAATTAGATAGGTGTGAAGGGGGAAATAAAGGGTCCAAAATGACCTGTGTATCAGAAAGAATGACAGCAGTATTGACATAATTCAAAGTATGTATAGTATCCACTCTATGCAAATCACTACACTGAATCAGGAGTCAGATCCCGTCCCAAGGAAGCCAGCAGTCTAGTATAAGGAGAATCCACACCTTAATTATCATAATGCAAGGTAAAAAGTGATTTGGTATCCAAAGTGAAGTCTAAAATGCTCTGAGGTTTAATAGGAGGGAAAATACCTTAAGGATTCAAGGAAGACTTTCTGGAAGATTTGGCTCTGGGACTGGGCTTGAGGACAGCTGGAATTTACTTCCCTTTGAATTCAGGGGCAGCATATGTGGGTTGAGGCCTAAGCCCTGCCACCTACCAGCTGTGCTGTTTAAGCAAATTGTTTAAACACCTTGAAGATCAAGTTCCGCATCCATAAGGTGAGGTTGCTAATCCCAATCTGTCTCACAGGGTCATTGCGAGGTTTAAATGAAATAATGTCCCCAAAGGAACTTTTTGCTCATAAAATTAGAATGTATAGGTCTAGTTCAGATGCTACTTCCTTCATGGAGTCTAAATTGACTGTGTCCTCCAGTATATCATATCACACACATGTCTATTGACCATTTTATTCATAGAGGCCCAGTGCATGGATTTATGCACCGGTAGGGTCCCTCAGCCTGGCCTGTGGGGATCGGGCTGAAACTGGCTCTCCAACATCCCCCAAGGAGTCCCAGATTTCGAGAGGGTGCAGGCCAGGCCTGAGGATCCCACTGGTGCACAATCAGGGCCGGGGAGGGACCCAGAGAGGGCTCCAGGGCGTGTCCGGTCCATCTCACACAGTCCCAATCGGCTGGACCCCAGCAGCAAGCTAACCTACTGGTCAGAGCATCTGCCCTCTGGTGGTCAGTGCTCATCATAGCGACTGGTCAAATTGTCGAATGAACAGTCAGACACTTAGCATATAAGGCTTTTATTATATAGGATTCTTATCCTTTGGTTTACTTGTCTTTCTTCCACACTTTAGAATTCTTAAAGTGCTTTTTTTTCCTAAAGAAAATAGGGCTAATTATACATTTACCTAATTTAAACATCAATATCCCAGAGAGACAATGATTATTCCCATTTTACAAATTAAGAAATTGAGATTTAAACAGGTTAAGAGATTTAAGTTTAAAGTGATCCTGAAATAACTTGCCAGGTTAGGTGGGCACATCGTCCTTATCCTGGTGTTAACGTAAAAACATTCAAACCTATAAAGAATTTTTGTGAGTTTATTTGAGCCAAACTGTCAACAATTGCTGGGAAGCAGCACCTCAACAGATTGAGGTAATGCTCTGGAGAATGGCAGGTTTTTCTCTATTTTCATGCATTACAGTCAAAGGAGGGATGTAGGTGGGTTACATGAAATCCATTGGTAATAGACTAGAGAGGCAGGAGAAAGCAAAGCAGGGCAGGGGAACCTCTGGGATTGGATAAAAAGTAAAACGATAGACACATACTTAGGTGGGTGCAGGAACAATCTATATACATAAAAGGCTAATATGCTAAGTGTCCCTCCGACTGTTTAACTGGTTGCTATGATGAGCATGATGCTCACTGACCACCAGGGGACAGACGCTCAACGCAGGAGCTGCTGTGAGACACACTGGCCATTTACAAAGAACCAGCACCACAGACCTGGTGCTGACAAAGCAACACCTGGCTTCCCCCAAGTGGGACACAGGACCCACCACCACCCCAGAGCGACACCCCACCAAATCGCAGCCAGTGCTGCCAAGACCCCAAGGCACAAAATGAGGCCCACAGCCAAGCCCAGCCTGGAAATGGTGGCTATGGGTGCTCGGTAATGATGTCACGTAGCAATACCTGGCTTCCTCTCCCTAGTGATGACTAGCCTCCTTGTAGTTTCTTCAGCCCAGGAACCTGACCTGCTTTATAGCCAGGTGGAAACATTTACACTTTAACCAAATGTCTGTGAAGCATTTTCCCATGCCTCATCTCATTTGATCCTCACAGAAGTCCTGGAGTAGGCAGATAGGAGACTTGGTACAATTCTATTTTTTTTTCATTAGCCAGAAGACAGAGATTTAGAAAGTTTAGAAACTTGACCCAACTGAAAAGAAATAAAAAATGGTGGACCTTGAAAATGAATTCAGGTTTTCTCACTGGGCAGAATATAATCAAACACTGCTACCGTTAAATATTTTACCCTTTGTTCTCCCTGTGTGATCTACAATAATAATGTGTTTCATGTTGATATTTACTGCTGTGTTGCTGACAATTACCTGAAAGAGAAGTTGGGGTGCTTCACTGGGCTGGAAAAAGTTTAGCTACATCTGAAAGCAGGTCTAATTAAGCAAGTTTATTCTATATATATATAAAAGGCTAAGTTGACTGGTGCATTGCATGATACATATAAAGCTCTCGCTGGTGTCAATTGCACATGCACCGGGCTGCTAGTTAACATGACAACAATAAAGGAATTTATGGTATCTGTCTTGGAGCCCAGGCACATTAGGTTGTGCCCCAAGGGGTCCGGAAAAAGGGAAGTTACAAGTTACCCTGACATTTCAAGGGTATGTTATCATAGATGCAAAAAGACAGATAGGCTCAGTTAAGGTAAAGGTTGACCTTGTCAGTGAAGGTACTGGCCTAGGATGTAAACACCCACCATAACTGCTTTTAGTTAAAGTTTAATTTCAGACCATCGTTTGTGGTTACTTTAGGTCTCTGAGTTTGCAAGTCTGCCATGCACGCCTCCCCGAGCTTGCCAGGTCAGCATGCGGCCCCTTTCGTCCACACTGGTCTCCTAGGTAGTTAATCCAATAGCCAGCTTGGAATATTCTGTAGAATATTCAGCCTCTAACATGAGGTCATAAATGATCCTTATCAGGTAATCTAGGAATAGGGAATAAAATGTGAAAACTCCATTTATATTTTCCCTGTCCTTACGATCATTTGGAACCGACACACCTAACATTTTACTTTTTTCTCAGATTGAGGTACTGGTAGCAACTCCATGGAGTTCATCCAGTGAACACGAGTTCAATTAAGATCAGCTAGTTACAATAAAATAAATAAATAAATAAATAAATAAATAAATAAATAAATAAATTTATTTTAAAAAGTCGGTTACATGTAAAACATTATTATATTGGACATTATAAAACTCTTGCTATTTGTGGTGGATTTTTCTTTTCAACTTAATCACAACATTAAAAAGCAAAACCAGCCCTGCTCAGTGGATAGACAGAGCATCCACTGAAGGGTCTCAGATTACATTCCAGTAAAGGGCAGGTGCCTGGAGTTGCAGGCTCCATGCCCAGTGGGGGGGCAAGCGGAGGGGGAGGGGGGCCAGCCGATGGGTGGTTCTCTCTCATCATTGATATTTCTATCTCTCTCCCTTCCTCTCTGAAATCAATAAAAACACATATATATATATTTTTATAAAAAAGCAAAACCAATGTTGAAAGCCCTTCCTAACAAATGGTAGATTCAGTAAGAATCACTGTTCTTGTCTCCTGACTTCAACTTTTTCTGTGAGTTCTGATTTTTTTTTTTTAAGTCCTCACTAGAGCATATTTTTCCATCTATTTTCAGGGCAGGGAGAAAGAAAGGGGGGAGACAGAAACTTCAAAGTGAAGTTGCCTACCATATGCTCCCCACACGGGGGGGGGGGGGGTGGGGGGGTGGGGGGGTGGGGGGGGGTGGAGGAGGAATCGTACCTGCAACTGAGGTTACCGGGAATCGAACCCATGACCCTCAGGACTCTAATCACTGAGCAATGCAGGCTAGGTCAGCTCTGATTTGTTTTTTTGTTTTTTTTAAATATATTTTATTGATTTTTTACAGAGAGGAAGGGAGAGGGATAGAGAGTCAGAAACATCCATGAGAGAGAAACATCGACCAGCTGCCTCCTGCACATCTCCTACTGGAGATGTGCCCGCAACCCAGGTACATGCCCTTGACCGGAATCGAACCCGAGACCCTTCAGTCCGCAGGCCAACGCTCTATCCACTGAGCCAAACCGGTTCCGGCAGGTTGGTTTTTTTTTGTTGTTTTGTTTTTTTAAGCTAAGTTAATGCACTGCGCCTGGTCCGCAGCGGGCTGAAAACGGCACTCGGGTGCACAAACTATTTTTCACCTTTAAAACAAATCTCCCCCTAAAAGGGTGTGGGGGCGGGGCTGCGACTGACCTCACGGCCGGAAATATAACTTTAGGGGGAAAAAAGTTTTGCGAGGCCGGATCTCGCGACAGCTGTGGCGGGGGGCCTCGGCCAATCGGCGCGGGCGTAGGCGGCGGGCCTCGGCCAATCGGCGCGGGCGTAGGCCGCTGCTTTATAAGGCGCGGCGGCCAGGCGCGCGGCGGGTTGCGGAGGGTGGCCCGGGCCGGGTGATGGCCGCAGCTCATCTAACCCTATTTGCGTTGGGCGTAGGCGCAGTGCTTTTGTTCCCCGCGCGCTGTTTTTCTCGCTGGCTTTCAGCGGGCGGAAAAGCCTCGGCCTACTGCCGTCCACCATCCAGTTCAGAGAAAATAAAAAAATGCCAGCGGCTGGTTATCACCCCTCCCGGGAGCCTGCGCTGCTCGCCCGCTTAGCCCCCGCGCCCCGCCTGGAGGCCGCGGTCGGCCTGGGGCTTCTCCGGAGGTGCCCGCTGCCGCCGCGAAGAGTTGGGCTCTGTCAGCCGCGGTGTCCCGGGGGCCAAGGGCTAGGCTCTTCGCGCAGGGAGAGTAACGGAGCGGGTCCCCGCGCGGTGCACCTCCCTGAGCTGTGGGACTTGCATCGGGGCTGGGCTCCGACACGTGCAGCCTGCTGCGGGGTGGTGGCGCGGCTGCTCCCGCTGCAAGGGAGGCTTTGCTGGAGCGCGTCCGGCTCCCTCCGCCGTCCATGGCGCCTGGGGCCTGCAGACCTGCTGATGGGACCTGGATGCTGGGTGAAGGACACGTGGAGGCACCCCCCAAAGTGGCCCAAATGAATGGGCTTGAGCTGAGTAGCCAGCCAGCCTGTGGGGGGCGGTTTTATTTTCTTCTCCTAATCCCCCTCTTGGTTTTGTTGCTCTTGATCATTGTAGCAGATTCTGTTGAGGTTTTTGCTGCTCCCAAAGGAGGTCTTGACCAGTCCCCTCCATTGGTTGTGGAAGAGCAGTGATTTTTTTGGGGTGTGTGTGTGTGTGAAATTATTAAACTTTCCGTAAATATTTGTTAACTAGGAGAGCTAGTTCTGTTCGCAAAACAATGAAAACGATGTTCCTAATGGTGGTTGTTTTTCATCTTTGCCTCTGCTTTTGGATGCCAAATATTAGGTGGTGTCAGAAAATAAGTTTACAAGAAAATATATAGCCCCAGTCCCCAAAGAATTGGGTTTGGTGTCCTTTCAAAAAATAAAATAAGCCGATGGCCCTCTAGGTTAAATGAAACAACCCACCGGCCATTCTGCTCACTCATCCCCCAAACCTCGCTCTAGGCCAGTGCTTCTCAACCTTGGCTGCACATTAGAATCACCTGGGAATCTTTTTAAAATCCTGATTTCTGGGCCTCATCCGCCGGAAATTCTGTTTCTTTGTTACCAATGTTGTGACCCCACCCCATAACAAAGACACAATTTCCGGAGGATGAGGCCCAGAAATCAGGATTTTAAAAAGATTCCCAGGTGATTCTAACGTTCAGCCAAGGTTGCGAACCACTGCTCTAGGCTTTCATCCCAGGTTCCGGCCTTCACGCCCTCAAGGCAGCTATTCTGGAGGTAGTTGCTGAGAGAGAGCAGTCAGTGGCCTGTATTATAAAAGGCAAATAACCCAGCCTCAATCCTGAGCTGATGGTCCAAAGGGCTAGTCAGGAGGGCCATGTCAGTAAGTTTATCAAATAGATCCCTAAGTGTTGTCTAATACAGTTGTACGGTTAAGAAATGCTGGAATGCACTGTTGCTGGTAATGTTCTCTAAGTAAGGAGGGAAAAGAATTTTCCTCAGCAAGGTTTTGTGGAAATAACTCAGGATACGTAATTAGATCAAGCTCTAGTTCTGATTTTGTAGATTTTTAAAGTATTTTTATTGATTTCAGAGAGGAAGAGAAAGGAAGAGAGATAGAAACATCAGTGATGAGAGTGAATCATTGATCAGCTGCCTCCTGCACGCCCCTTACTGGAGATTGAGCCCACAACCTGGGCTTGTGCCCTAGACCAGAATCAAACCCAGGACCCTTCAGTCACTGAGCCAAACCGTGAGGGCTGATAGATTCTTGAAAGTAACTCAGCCAGCTTCACTAAGCTTTTCCTTAGGATGATCTTTTAAGCCTTAAAATTTAAGGTCTCTTGAAGACTGCCAGGGTTCCCTGAACTACAAATAAGTAGATGTCTTTTGTTCCTGCTCCATCTAGTGGTACCTTCCCTTCTTCGCATTTACAAAGTTGGTGGTGATGGGCCTGAGGCAAAGGGCGGCCATCTACTGGGAATACTTTTCTCTTTATCATTTAAAAAAGGAAAACACTGATTTAAAAAAATACAATTCAAAAATGACCCCACAGCTGTTTCTAGTTCTTATATTTGAAACCCACCCTGTCTTGTATACATTACAAGGGAAAATTCTTAGTGGTGGACACGAGCAGAGCAAGGATGACCAGGCACAGAAGGTCACCAGGGTGGAAAGCCCCAGGTGCCCAGCAAAGGACAATTGCAGGGTGGACCTCACCCCCAGAGTGACTTTTCCTCCTCTAGCTTATTGCTGGTCATGAGGGTTGGACCCCCTGACCTTTCCTTCCTAGAAATAACATCTATGCCTCAGTTGTATTTCAGCTCCAGGTTCAGATAAACAACAAAACCAGCAGCAGCTGATGACTGACGTCAGGACCAGCTGCATTGAATAATAACCCCCTCCCTGGCGCCGGCCAACCAATCAGTGGAGAACACAACCCTGAAAGGACACACTTGGCCAACTGCTAAATATTCTGAGTTTTCCCTGGGACCTCCCCTAAAATCTCTAACCTGAAAACCCTTAGGACAGAGGACCCTGGGTGCTCCCCCTCCCCAGAGCACCCTGGCATCTTTCCCACCCGCTTCCCTGCCCCAGGCACCTTCCCATTTGCTTCCTCACTCCCAAGCTCCCTTCCTTTATCTCCATACCTTGTTTCATAAGCCCATTTTTTCCAGGAATTACTTCTATCTCTGATTTATCAAATATAAATGGTCTCTTACAATTTGGGTCTTGGCTCTGAATTGTTTCTTAGCCCAGAACTAAGGACTGAAGTTGCTGAACCCAGGTTTGGTCTGACCCCACGGGTCAGACACCTGGTGCTGTTCTTGCCACCTGCAACAGTATTATAAACATTTAGTATATTTTTTTCTGTTCTGGCAAAATGATTCCCTTAAGTTACATACTTTTAGAGTAAGAAAAGGCCATCAAGTCACCTAATGAGATCATTTACATGACAACCTTTTGCAGATAATTTTGACAAATGTGATTTTTAAAAAAATTTTTATTTCAGAGAGGAAGGGAGAAGAAGAGAAAGACAGAAACATCAATGATGAGAGGAAATCATGGATCGTCTGCCTTCTGCAGGCCCCCACTGAGGACCGAGCCAGCAACCCGGGCATATGCCCTGGACTGGAATCGAACCTGGGACCCTTCAGTCCATAGGCCGATGCTCTATCCACTGACCCGAACCAATTAGGGCCAAATGTGACTTCTTATTGCTGCAATTTTTAAATCCTAGCAGATGAAGAGATTGCTGCTTAGAGGGGTTTAAATAAGTTAATTATTTGCAGAAATGAGACCAGCAGCAAGGCCTTCCAACTTTAAGTCCAGTGTTCTGTTTACTATGTGGCACCTTAATGCTGCTTTGGTTTGCCTGGGGTAGATAACTAACATTAACTCCACCATCACTTTCTGGTTTAAAATAATATCCTTAATGGTTTCTTGCCCATGAGCCTAGTTTCAATCTTCCACACCTCCCACCTCCCTCCACACCCTTCTTTGGTGTGATTTTGTGCTGGAAAGTCCAATGTATACACTTTATTTTTTATATATATTTGAATCATTAAGAGTGAACTGATCTCCCAAAACACTAACTCATGCCTGTACAAAGCTTATCTAACACAAGCATTTTCTCTGTAGGATGTATCAGCCTTCAACACTGTGTTTGGGGGCCATTTTAAACAGCAAAACCAACAAAAAGCACACACACATGAAGTGTCACTAAATACACTGAAAAAAGGGCACTTGTTTACACTGTTGTTTTTGGAACAAGAGGGTAGAATGTCACCTCGTTTAACCTTAGCTGGGAATCTTTGTATTAGGTGACTCAAATTTTTCACTGCTCTGGACACACACAAAAAAGAATGATTGAAAACATTGCAGATACTGATTTTGGGGTTACAAATAAGTTTTAGTGAGTAGATGAATTCACAAATATGGAATCCATGAATATTAAGGATCTGTTCTTCAAGGTCTATGCGGCATCTGTGCCTGAAAGAGTCTGTAGGTGTCCACATGGTCCCTGAAGTACTTGGGCTTCATTCATGCAAAAGGATGTAATCAAAATATCCTATGCTAAAGGTGCAATGCACGAAATTCGTGCAAGAGTAGGCCTGCCTTCCCCTGGCTGCTGGCACCAGCTTCCCCCCGGCTGTTGGCACCGGCTTCCCTCCGGCTGCCAGCAGGCACCCAGGACTCGAGCTTCCCTTGTAGCTCCAGCTTCACCTGGAAGGTCATCCAGAAGGACATCTGGTCTAATTAGCATATTATTATTATTATAGATAATAAAAGTCTAATATGCAAATTGTCCCCTTGACCAGGAGTTTGACCGGGAGTTCAACCACTCGCTATGACGTGTGCTGACCACCAGGAGGCAGTGCTGGCAGTGGAGGCACTGCTGGCCCCGATGGGCCCTGACGAGAGCGGGACTGCGGCAGGATGGTGGAGCAGGTGAGCGGGAGGTGCCGCCCGGCTCCCAGGTGCTGAGGGAGCTGGGTGGGGGACTCAGCCCCGACCAATCGCCCCACAGATGGCAACCAGTGGCCTGCAGGCTCTGATTGCCCCATCGGGGCCAGGCCCCAGGCTGGGATGGGGAACTCGGGGTGGGTGGCGGTGACCAACCTCCTGCGGCCCCCCGGGTAGGGGGCTGTGACCTCTCACCAACTACCTGGGAGTGGGGGTGATGGGGATGGTGGGCAGTGAGAATGCAGCGTGTCTGCTGAGCTCGCTCTCACTCCCCCTGCTGTCCTCCCCTGGGATGCCAGGGCTTGCGCTTTGATCACTGGCCAGGTCTAGCAACCACACCCATGCACAAATTTCGTGCACTGGGCCTCTAGTATTAAAAATAAAAAATAAAGTACTGGGTTGTCTGTAGTTCCCGACTCTCAATATGACATGAGCTTTTTAATTCAGCTTGTCCTGCTTCTGCAGTAAAAAATTCCAGATTAGCCTGGCTTTAGACTTCAGAGACAAATACATGGCACAAGCATACCCTTTTGCCCACATGCACCCCGACTCACATAGTGTAGAGGAAGAGGGGTTTTAAGCTGAAACGAGATCTAGATCATCAAAGGTAATTGTCATTCTTTCCCCATTTATTCTTTTAAGGCAGTAATGTGTGATATAAGTAAAAGCAGCAAAATTATACAAGACTTGGGCCAGAATTTGTAAATTTAAAGGTCTGCAATAGACATGAAGGAAACAAAGGAGTGAATCATTCCAAGAATACAGAAATAGAGACTGTGGAGATGGTGGGAAGATGAGGGAAACAGCCTTGTGGGAATGGAGACCCCAAATTGCCAATACTTCAGTGGAGGACAAAAAAAAAAAAATTTAGATTTTTATGTAAAGACTGATTTTCTAAAGTTTATTTTCTTTTTAAAAATATTTTTTCTTATTGATTTCAGAGAGGAACAGAGAGGGTGAGAGAGATAGAAACATCAATGAGAGAGAATCATTGATCAGCTTTCTCCTGCATGCCCCCTACTGAGGATTGACCCCGCAACCTGGGCATGTGGACCTTGGCTGGAATCGAACCCAGGACCCTTTAGTCTGCAGGCTGACACTCTATCCACTGAGCCAAACCAGCTAGAGCTAAAATTTATTTTCAATTAGCAATAATCACTCCTTGGAGAAATCTCATTAGCTACAATACTGCCACTGGGAAAAGTTAAACACTGATTTTAAAAATATATATTTTTTATTGATTTTAGAGAGGAAGGAGGAGGAGGAGGAGGGAGGGAGGGAGGGACGGAGAGAGAGAGAGAGAGAGAGAGAGAGAGAGAGAGAGAGAGAGAGAGAGAGAGAGAGAGAAATAATGATGAGAGAGAATTATTGATTGGCTGCCTCCTGCACACCCCACACTGGGGATCAAGTCCTCAATCCAGGTATGTGCTCTGATTGGGAATTGAACTGTGACCTCCTGGTTCATAAGTTATAGTCAACCACTGAGCCATGCCCACCAGGCACACTAATTTTTAAAATGTTGGTAGTTTGTATAATAAAGAATTTGACTGGCCTTTGTTCCTGAGTCCTGGGAAGTAGCCCCTAGTCTACTCCCTTGGGATTTCCCAAGTGGTAGGAGTGCCTTTCATGTTCATGGTGAGCCCCTCGGACTATACCTAATAGTTATGAGACCACTCAATGGGGCTGGTTATGCCAGAAAGACCAAACGTGGAATTGTCAGTCTGACCTCCTGGAGGGGAAGGGGCCTAAGACTGAGTGAGTGATTCAACCAATCATGCCAGTATAATGAAGCCCTAATAAGAATTCTAGACACAGTAAAGCTTGGATGAGCTTCCTTGGTTGGCAGTACTCTACTGTCACATATCAATTCATTGGGGGGGATAATGTGTCCCTGAGGATGCAAGAGAGGACAGTGGAAGCTTCATATTTGAGACCTTCCCAGAGCTCACTCTATGCATCTCATTATGGCTGGTTCTGATATCAATCCTTTTTCTATAATAAAACTGTAATCCTCAGTATTACACTTTCCCGAATTATTTGAGTAATTCTAGCAAATTATCAAACCTGAGAGGGCCCTGGCCGAGTAGTTCAGTTGGTTAGAGCATCAACCAGATATGTCAAGGTAGCAGGTTTGATTCCTGGTCAGGGCACATACAAAAATCATTGGCCCCCGCCGCATGGCTCAGTGGTTGAGCGTTGGCCTATGAACCAGGAGGTCACGGTTGCAGGCTTGATCCCTAGTGTGGGGCATGCAAGAGGCAGCTGATCAATGATTCTCTCTCATCATTGATGTTCCTATCTCTCTCTCCCTTTCCCTTCCTTTCTGAATCAATAAAAATATATGATTTTCTCTTAAAAAAAGAATCAACCAATGAATGCATAAATAAATGGAACAACAAATCAATGTTTCTCTCTTTCTCTCTCTCTCTCTAAAAAAATCAAGAATAATAATAATAATAATATAATAATAATAATAATAATAATAATAAAACACCTGAGGGGGTAGTGGAAACCTCTGAATTTGTATCCAGCTAGTCAGAAGCAAAGGTGGCCTGTGGGTCCCTGAACTTGTAACTGAACTTGTCTGATGTAAGGGCAGTCTTGTGAAGGATTGTGCTTTTAACCTGTGAAGTTTGGCCTATCTGGGTATGTTGGTGTCACAATCAGAAACCTTTTGAGATAAAATCTGGCCCATTATAGGCTGCTAATTTATGACTTATGGCCCAGGCAAATTCAATGATACCAGAAGCCAGGAACACCTTCCCAGAAGTGTGGGAGTTTGGGCCATCCCACCAGTTCAAGATAATTGTACTTGAGAAGAGGCTATACTGTTGGAATCTTTTATAGGCCCCTGAGAGTATCACTAAAGGCAGACATTTCAAAATTAAACTTTAATAATATTCTGAAATAGTAGTGCTACTCCTTCCCCACACATAGGACCTAGGAAATTTGTCCCAGTGGTTCTGCCTGAGGGATAAGCCTGTTCCTCGGTGTCCATTCTATCAGATCCCGGTGGGCCTGTAAGGAGGCTCCTACCATGACTTAGTGGAACTGAGACCATGACCCCACTGGCCTTCCTCTATCCTGGTTTAGTCTTCCCTCCTAGAAAATCATCAGAGTGTGCAATGTTTTCATTTGTGTTGCCTCCATTTTCAGTTCTTCCTTGAGAGAAAAAGGGAAACAGGAAGGAATGGGAATGAGAGTATCCCTGCGGGCAAACCCGTTTAGCCTATGTTCTGACCTAGCGGGGGATCTAGTGTAAGCCACCCAGCTTCAAATTCCACATCTGTCAAATGGATATCCTAAGACTTACCTAGAAGGGTGTTATTAGAGAGAAGACAGGTAGGTCTTATTCTCTTACTTTGCAAGGAAGGCTTTTATAGCACTCTGATGGGAGTATTGTGGCTGCTCCAGAGTTTTAATGTGTGTGGGGTCTACTGAACAGATAAGGGATATGTGGATGAGGATGGAAGTGCTAAAGGTTTGTGAGTTTTTTATATAACACTAGAGGGCCGGTGCACGAATTTTGTGCACCGGGGGTGTGTGTCCCTCAGCCCTGCCTGCACCCTCTCCAATCTGGGACCCCTCGGGGAATGTCTGACTGCCAGTTTAGGACGTCCCTCTCACAATCCAGGAATGCTGGCTCCTGCCTGCTTGCCTGCCTAATTGCCCCTAACCACTCCTCTGCCAGCCTGATCAATGCCTAACTGCTCCCCTGCTGGCCCGATTGTCCCCAACTTCCCTCACTTGCCGACCCAATCACCCACAACTGCCCTCCCCTGCTGGCCCGGTCACCCCTAACTGCCCTTCCTCCCCTGCCAGCCTGGTTGCCCCAGCTGGCCATCTTGTGGTGGCCATCTTGTGACCACATGGGGGCGGCGATCTTGTGCAAGGGTGTGATGGTCAATTTGCATATTACCTCTTTATTATATAGGACTAGTTATGACCTTGATTCACATCTGCAATAAGAAATGTTGTTCTTAATCAGTGATGGCGAACCTTTTGAGGTCGGCTTGTCAGCATTTTGAAAAACCCTAACTTAACTCTGGTACCGTGTCACATATAGAAATTTTTTGATATTTGCAACCATAGTAAAACAAAGACTTATATTTTTGATACTTATTTTATATATTTAAATGCCATTTAACAAAGAAAAATCAACCAAAAAAATGAGTTCGCGTGTCACCTCTGACACGCATGTCATAGGTTTGCCATCACTGTTCTAGATGATGTTTGCTAGTTTGTATTTTGTCTTGAGAGCTGTCGATGTTTACTTTAGTGAATATATATATACTTATATATATATATCTATCTATATCTATCTATATATATTTATCCTCACCCAAGGATATGCTTATTGATTTTAGAGAAAGGGGAAGGGGGAAAGCTAGTGAGAGAGAGAGAGAGAGAGAGAGAGAGAGAGAGAGAGAGAGAGAGGAACATTGATGTGAAAAAGAACATCGATTGGTTGCCTTCTGTTCATGCCCCAACTTGGTATCGAACCTGCAACCTAGGTATGTGTCCTGACTGGGAATTGAATCTGAAACCTTTAGGTATATGGGACAACGCTCCAGCCAACTGAGCCACCCAGCCAAAGCTACTTTGGTGATATTAATATGTGTACCATGGCTGTCTATATCAAAAATGTTAAAATGCATATTATAGCTATTAAAAACAATTTTAGGAAAACCCATCAGAAAAAAATACCTCAATGACGAAATTAAAATATTGAATTTTTATTTATTTTTATTTTATTTTTTTTCATTTTTACTTTTTTATTTTTTATTTTTTTTTTATTGCTTAAAGTATTACAAAGAGTATTACATATGTCTCCTTTTTTTCCCCCCCGCCCATGACAATCCCCTGGCCTCCCCTACCCTCCAGTGTCTTATGTCCATTGGTTATGCTTATATGCATGCTTACAAGTCCTTCGGTTGATCTCTTACCCATCCCCCTCCTGCCCTCCCACCCTCCTCGGCCTTCCTGCTGTAGTTTGACAGTCTGCTCGAGGCAGCTCTGCCTCTGTATCTAAAATGTTGAATTTTTATATCAATTTTTAAATGAGGTAATTATAGTTAAAATAGAAAACATTATTTATACATATCATTTGCAGAAAATAGTTGTATTTACCTCACAACCATTTTTTTTAGAATACAAGTAGCTTACTAATGTAAATCAAGTGACTTATTTTCAACCTTAGAAGAAAAACTCAATTAAAGCAGCAATTGAACTGTAATGGCACCAAGGAGTTCAACTTGACCTCATATGCCAGATGATAATCATCTTTCAAGTATACAAACAAGGAAGCATAGTTATCAAAGACTGAGAGAAATACATTTGTTCAAAGACCATTTACTGTTTTAACAAGAGGTGAAAGCTTGCCAGCAATGTATAAACACCTAACATGGTGCTACTCACAGACTTAACATGTTCAAAGACTTGGGAGGGGGGGCAATTTAAAAATATCTTTGAAGTTGTGGGTATTCATCATCATATCTAATAATGCTTACTTTCTAGAGTCCCTCTTCAAGGAGGGCAAAGCAATTTATCTGACTTATTTTCATGACATCCTTGTGAGATAAGGCAACTACCATTATCTCCCTTTTGCAAATGGAGAAACTGAAACACTGGGAGGTAGAGTCACTTGAACAAGGTCAGTAGCCGGCCCGAGAATTTAAACACACACATTAAGGCTTTTAACTTCCATTTCAGTTTAACTGCAGAAAACTAAACAAACAAAGTATTTAAAAAAATAAAGAATCTCAGACTTTTTCTTTTTCCTTTTAAGTTAAAGAATAATTAATGGTCAATCAGGTTTTCCTTGTCTGCCTTGGTAACTGCCTAAAATCAGGCTTTTCACAATAACTAAAATCTTATTACACTGAAATGAAAGAAATGTTTGCAAAGCTGCGATATTCACTTAACAAACACTAAATGTCTAGTCTGTAATGTGCATTGCTTAGGATGTTAAGACTTCAGAGGTGAAAAACATACTTCCGGTGGATTCCTTAAAGGTCTTTCTGGAGAGAAGGATTATATAAATAAACGATATATTGCAGTTCAGTGCGATTTAAGTTTAACTGAATTCTTTATTTTATCCTCCAAATCTATTTCTTCCTTACTTTTCCCATCTCTAGAAATGTCACTGCCATACGCCCAATTGCTCAAACCAGTAATCTGGGCATCGTTCTTGACTCACTCTCCCCTCCCCCCTCCCTATCGTCTGGTCTATCCTGAAAAATACCCTGAAACCTTTTAGTCTAATTCATCTCCATTGCCAATGCCCTAATCCGGCTCACTATCTATTGCAAAGACCTTCTGACTAGTCTCTCTTCTTATTTTGTCCCCTACTCACACCAAATCATTCTCACAGCGCAGCCTGAGTGATCCCATTAAAATGCAAACTGACCAGTGTCTCTTCTCTGTATAACCCTTCCACGGTTTCACGTTGCACTTCGAATAAAATATCAAGGTTTTGTCAAAGTTTTGTCTGAAAAAAAAAAAAAAAAAGTTTTGTCACCCTGACCAGTTTGGCTCAGTGGATAGAGCGTCGGCCTGCGGACTGAGAGGTCCCAGGTTCGGTTCCGGTCAAGGGCATGTACCTTGGTTGCGGGCACATTCCCCAGTAGGAGATGTGCAGGAGGCAGCTGATCGATGTTTCTCTCTCATCGATGTTTCTAACTCTCTATCCCTCTCCCTTCCTCTCTGTAAAAAATCAATAAAATATATTAAAAAAAAAAAAGTTTTGTCTGAGCCGGTCCCTGCCTACCTCTCCAACCTCATGTTAACCCCCTTCTCTGGCATCGTGTTCCAGCCACATGGCCTCCTTTCACCTCCCAGGACTTGCCAGCTCTTTCCCACCATAGGATCCTCTGCTTAAATTGCTCTGTCCTGGCACTTGAGGTCATGGCACCTTCTCATTCTCATCTCAACTTAAATACCGCCTGCTCAAAAGCTTCTCTGACCCCCTTTGAAAATAGGTTCCCCCTCCTATTACGCTATTGTGTTGGTTACCTTTATACCGTGTTTTCCTGATTTGTAATCAGTTATTTCTCATATTGCCTGCCTTCTTCACTGGGCTGTAAGGACAGGGACAGGGACCAAATCACGTACCTTGCTGATATATCTCTGGTGCCTAGTACATAATAGGTGCTCAATAATTGTTTGTTGAATAAATGAATGAGTGCTGCTGGGGCAGAGAACAAACTACCTAATTGTAACTGCTGTTTCACCAGCACAGAGGCAAACTGCTAAGTAGACATCTGCCAAGTAACAGTCCTTTCTCATTTTTTCAGTTATAAAATTAATGTAACCGTATCACAGAATAAGTGGAGAAGTTGAAAACAAACACATTTCAGTAAAACTCAAATATCGTTTGGTATATTTCTTTTTACATGTATATTTTACATAATTATGTCTGATATGTACATTTTTCATAACTATTTTTTCAAGTTGTTTTTTCCACTTAGTAGTAAATAATAAGCATTATTTTGTGATATTACAGAACCTTCAGACCATTTAATATTATTGCCTAATGTTCCATTGAATCAACATAACACTTTGCCTACTGATGGATACTTAGGTTGTTTTCAATTTTTACCTGGTGATTATGAATAATTATTATGCACAACATTTACCATAATTTAATTACTTGACTTAATTAGTAAGAGTTCATGACTAGCACAAGGGGTAGTACAGCCATTCATCAATGTCTTTGAGGGATTGGTTCCTTGGGGATATGGTATCCTTCAGATACCAAAACCCTGAAATGCTCAAGTCCCTTATATAAAACTAGAGGCCCGGTACACAAATTCGTGCATGGGTGGGGTCCGTCTGGCCTGCCCCAATGGGGGCTGATTGGGCCACTGGCGGAGGTGAGGGGCTGTGGGCAGTTGGCTGGCTGGCCCTGTCTCTGATGTGTGTGGGGGGGGCAATCTGGGGCGGGCCAGCCAGGGGGAGGGGCCATGGGAGGTTGGGGGGCCCGATCAGGCTGGTTGGCCTCCCCAGTGTGTGTCATAGCCACCAGTCATTCTGTCCGTTCTGTCCATTCTATCATTCTGGTCACTTGGCTTTTATATATAAAGATGGTGTAGTATTTACATATAACCTGTATTTGCATATAAGCTACAGCAGGGTATGCCTATACATTACTTCATTCCTGTGGATTCAGCATAGTGGTTGGCATGTGGCAAATTCAAGTTTTGTATTTTGAAACTTTCTGGAATTTGTTTTGAATATCTATTTTAAATTTTATCTTTATTGTTGAATATTTTTAAAAAGTGCACCAGAGGATATTTTCCCCCCCATTGATTTTTAGAGAGAATGGGAGGGAGAGAGGAGGGGGAGAGAGAGAGAAAGAAAAAGAGAAAGAGAAAAACATCGACGTGAGAGAGACACATGGATTAGCTGCCTCCCACCCTTGCTCCACCAGGGCTGGGGATTGAATTTGCAACAAAGGTAGTGCCCTTGACCAGTAATCGAACTCGAGACCCTTCAGTCTGCAGATGATGCTCTAAGAAAAACTGTCCAGGGCTTGAATATATATATATTTTATCTGGGGGTCAGTTGAATCTACGCATGTGAAACCCATAGATATAGAGGGCCAACTGTAGTTGGTTTGAATAATTGTGTAGACTTGTATCAACCTATTTTGGGTCATCAACCTATTTTGCATTCTCTTCTAAAATTTCCCCAAATAGAATTATTTTGATCACCACATACATCTATGTATCTAAAGCACTAGGTCTGGCTACAGCTGCAGACCTTGTAGACTGAATCACTGAATCTTTCCCAGAGTCTTCCTAAAATGAACGACATTGTATCTTTTCTACCTTATCTTTCCTCATTCTCTCTCCTACCTTGCTTTCACTGCCAATCAGTTTTAACAAAGCAGGAGGTAAAGATGGCAGGGAAGGAGGGAGGGAGGGAAGAAGGGAGGGGGGGGGAGGGAGGGAGGGTGAGTGAGTTCAGGAGAAGAAGGAGGAGGAGGAGGAGGAGGGGAAAGGGAGAGAGAAATAATGGCTAAAAACACTGAGTCTATTTCTCATCTTTGTGGTTCTATATTACAGGGACCAAGGAAATCAATACAGAGGCTGGATATGGACATGTTGGTGCCTCTGCTACATCACACCCTTCTACATTCAGATGCAGCTGTGCACTGTAGGTGGGATGGATTGACCTTTGCCAATATCCAGGATGGTTTATCTCCCTTGCCATCGTGACCTGTTCTGCGGTCATTCAATTGAAACAAGTCTAGCACTTCAGGTTCATGGTTGAGTGAAGGTAAGGGTCTCTCTCCTTGAATAGGACTGAAGAAGCCAATGTTGCTACTATAATAAACTAAAAAGGAAGCCAGTCTGAGGACAGTGTCAACACATAAAGAAAGGCAGAATCCAGAGAAACAAAGAGGGGTGTAGCCCTCAATAGACCATACTCAAAAGCTTTCTCTACTCTCAACTTTTTAGCACATGAACTGATAAAGTACCTTGATTGTTTAAGCCAATTGGAGATGGGGTTTTTGTTGCCTCCACTCAAAAGTACCTTCCTTAACTGATGCAGGAGGTTTGGCATGATGGCAATATGTTTGCTATCTTGCCAAGTAATCGCACTGTGACTCTGTCCCAGAAGAGGGGTGAAGGTGGCTTCTGTCCTAGAAGGAAATGTTCTCTACAACACGGGAGGCCTGCCTCAGAGACTTCTGGGATCTACTCTCCTCCCACTTTGTATTCCCAGGCCCTGAGCACAAGGATAGGTGGCATTGCCATTTCTAAAATCAGGACTTGCACCTTTCAGATAGTCACAAGTCAGTTTTCTCCTATTAGAGATGTTCGGTAACTGCAAACACCATGGATATAGTTAGTTGGTATTTATAATATCAAATAGGAGAGGTACAGAAGCTGAGACTGAGGCAGAACCAATCTTGACAACAGCATTGCGCTTTTCCAGGATATAAGCCCAAAGGCTAGGAAGTTGGAACCATTTCCTTGGAATGTTTATCTTTAGAGGTGAAAGACTTCTCTCTGTGTGTTTGTGTCCATGTATAGCTTTTCAACAATGAGGCATACAATAATGCAACTGCAGTTCTCCTACCTTCTCTGTCTCCCACTCCCAGTTTTTCCCCTTTTCCTGGCACTAGCTCTTACCTTACTTGTTTGGTTGTTTATTTCAGAGAGATATTTTTTCTTCTTTAAATATTATTTTATTATTTCAAAGAGGAAGGGAGAGAGAGATAAAAGTATCAATGATGAGAGGGAATCATTGATTGGCTGCCTCTTGCATGCCCCTTACTGGGGATCAAGTCCTCAACCCTAGCATGTGCCCTTGACCGGAATCGAACCCCAGACCCTTCAGTCTGCAGGCTGACGCCCTATCCATTGAGCCAAACTGGCTAGGGCTATTTCAGAGAGATTTCTACGAATGGTGTTATACTGAAGTGAGAAATCTCTCTAGTTTAATTTTTGTCCTAAAGTTAATGTTTAAAAAAGTTAATACTTTTGGATGTTGGATGACTGTCCAACATGTATTCCTGTTATGGAATAAGTCTTCCTTTGCTATTCATTGCAACTACTCAGTTCTGGCAAAAAATAGCACTGTTGATGGTAATGCTGCTGAATCCTTCCTTCCATATTAACAGGCCCCCCTTCCTATCAGTAAGAAGGTGTTCCGATGGAGGCTAAAAAAATTAATGCTTTTACTGCTACCTCTTAAGCTCTTGCTGGGTTGATAATTAAGTTAACAGAGACATTAACAGGAGAAAATCAATTTTTTTTAAAAAAATGTATATTTATTTATTTATTTTTAAATTAAATCTTTATTGTTTAGATTATTACAGTTGTTCCTCTTTTTTTCCCCCATAACTCCCCTCCTCCCAGTTCCCACCCCACCCTCCGCCCTCACTCCTCACCCACTGTCCTCATCCATAGGTGCATGATTTTTGTCCAGTCTCTTCCCGCATCCCCCACACCCCTTTTCCCCCAAGAATAGTCAGTCCATTCCCTTTCTATGTTCCTGATTCTATTATAATCACCAGTTCATTCTGTTCATCAGATTATTTATTCACTTGATTCTTAGATTCACTTGTTGATAGATGTGTATTTGTTGTTCATAATTTGTATCTTTACCTTTTTCTTCTTCTTCCTCTTCTTAAAGGATACCTTTCAGCATGTCATATAATACTGGTTTGGTGGTGATGAACTCCTTTAGCTTTTCCTTATCTGTGAAGCTCTTTATCTGACCTTCAATTCTGAATGATAGCTTTGCTGGATAAAGTAATCCTGGTTGTAGGTTCTTGGTATTCATCACTTTGAATATTTCTTGCCACTCCCTTCTGGCTTGCAAATTTCTGTTGAGAAATCAGCTGACAGTCGTATGGGTATTCCCTTGTAGGTAACTGAGTTTCTTTCTCTTGCTGCTTTTAAGATTCTCTCTTTGTCTTTTGCCCTTGGCATTTTAATTATGATGTGTCTTGGTGTGGTCCTCTTTGGATTCCTTTTGTTTGGGGTTCTCTGCGCTTCCTGGACTTGTAAGTCTATTTCTTTCACTAGGTAGGGGAAGTTTTCTGTCATTATTTCTTCAAATAGGTTTTCAATATCTTGCTCTCTCTCATCTCTGGCACCCCTATAATTGGGATGTTGGTATGCTTGAAGATGTCCCAGAGGCTCCTTACACTATCTTCGTATTTTTGAATTCTTTTTTCATTTTGCTTTTCCGGTTGGGTGCTTTTTGCTTCTTCGCATTTCAAATCTTTGACTTGATTCTTGTGCTCCTCTGGTCTGCTGTTGGGAGTCTGTATAATATTCTTTATTTCAGTCAGTGTATGCTTAATTTCTAGTTGGTCCTTTATCACAACATCGAGGGTCTTATTAGATTTCTTGAGGATCTCACTATATTTATCAGCGGTCTCACCAGTCTTTTCGAGGGCCTTACTAAGTTTATCGGCAGCTTCTAGACAGTTCTTGAGAGATCTTAAAAGTGTGGTTTTGAACTCTATATCCTCCATTTCTGTCCTTTGTGTCCTGTTTCTTTGTCTCTGCATTTTTTTTATGCTTTCTTGGTGCACCCCCTTGTGGTCTTTGTGCGCAGTCTTGTTGTAGTTAAGCCTTGATTGTTGTAGGTAATACTGGGGGGGATTTGACCTCCAGGCCAACTGGCTGTGAGAATCAGCTGTGTCTGCAGTGGAAGGGAAAATCAAATTTTGATACATTTTCATATGCATGAAAATTCCCAAAGACAATGAAGCAATATTGGGTGTATATGATATTTTGGACAAAGGGGGGAAAGTGGGTATCGTGAGTCTTAGATTTCAGAAGTGAGAATGGGGTATTTATAGGTAGTTGAGGGAGAGTGGAACACACATGACAGGCAAATTCTTGCTAGGCAACCCAGCAACAATGAAACAGGGATTTTTGTGCTAACAGGCCCCTGCCTAAAGCCTCTGTTTTACCATAGTTGATTTAAATTAAGCTAAGGCAACATCCTAAAATTCTCTTCCTGGAGTAGGCCTTTCCATCTGAACCTCTTAGGTAGGAATGGCGAGGGTTGAAGGTTCTTTCTGAGTCTTAATAAAACAGCTGAAATTCAATATTCCAACGGCAGCTTCAGGGTGGCAAAACTTTGGTCCCCTTAACTCCTTCACCAGGAAGATGGTTTTTACCAGTTTGTTAATTTTCTCTACTAGTGCAAGATTGGAATGAAAACAGTTACACAGAGGGCAAATGAGAGGAATACAGGAAATGCTTTGAATTCACCAGTTTTCTACTTTGCTCCATGTCTTTCTTCATTCTTGCCTTTTCCCAGCATTACCTCTGACCTTACTTGGTTGTTAGATTGTTGTTGCAGAGATTCAGATGCTGGTATTTAATAGGGCCACAAAGGCCCAATTTTTTTATTATCAGTTTCACACTATTTATACTGTGTATCCCAAAGCTGTTCTGCAGGATGTTTGTTTATTTTTTCATCTGTTTACTCATGTATTCATTCATCATTCATCCAATAAATATTCATTGAGTATAACAGTATGTGGCAATTGAGTATAACATAATGGCAATTATGCTGGGTGCTAGGAATGCCAGGCACTGGATGCCCAAACCTCAGGGTCTCTGTCAGTAAACAAGAAAGTGACATGCGAACTAGCAAATATATAATTACAGCCAAGGTAAGAAATGTCCAGCCCAGCTGGTGTGGCTCAGTGGTTGAGTGTCAACCTGTGAACAGGAGGTTACGGTTCTATTCCCGGTCAGGGCACTTCCCCGGGTCGCAGGCTCGATCCCCAGTGTGGGGTGTGCAGGAGGCAGCCAATCAATGATTCTCTCTCATCATTGATATTTCTATCGCTCCCTCCCTCTCCCTTCCTCTTTGAAATCAATAAAAAAAATCTTTTTTAAAAAGTAAGAAATGTCCAAACCTATAGAGAATTTTATGAGTTTATTTGAGCCAAACTGACAACACGTGCCAGGGAACAAGATCTCAAATGCTCCTCAGAGTAACAGTTCTGTAGTTGCTTTTAAGCCTTTGAAATTAAGGAGGGAACATAAAGAAGATGACAGGAAGGTGGGAGAAAGCAAGGCGGGGATTGGATTACAGAACAGTTCTCAAGATTATGTGTTCTCTTGAAGGTGGTTGGAAGTTGGGGTAGGCATTTTGAAGGTGTGTTAACCTAGATGCACAGGAACAATGGACAGGGATTGCTTAAGACAAAGATAAACTCCTCACTAAAAAGTTCTATGGCTGGGGTGTGACTGGCCACCATGACCTGCCCAGTTAGAAATTTGTGATTTGTTACAGCACCCCATTTTTGTCCACACTAGAGTGTAAAGGAAGTGAAGAGAGTATTAGCTACAGTGTAATGAGTGGGGGAGAAGGACTTAGGTAGTAGATAGAGGAGAGAAGTATATATATATATATTTGGATTCAGCTTTTTAAATAGTTCTATGATAGAGATTTCATGAAATGGATGCGAGAGAGGGGGAAGGTGGAATTGAGCATGATCCCTAAGTCTCTGATTGGAGCAAATGGGATGAATGTAGATGGGATTTAATAATGCGAGGAAGAATAGATTTTATAGAAAAATCAATGATTTGGTGTTTTTATGTTGAGTGAGATTCAAAACACCCAAGTGGAAATATTGATGGAGTTGCCATAAGTCTCAGTTTATATATAGGATGGGCCCTGTTTGTATCTATCACTTCAGTATAATCGTTAATTATGTTCTCTTTCATTCTCAAAAATCCTAGTTTCACAATACATTGCATGGTCATCCTGTGTATTGGTTAGAGTAGTTTTGGGGGATTGGGGAAGTGTGATATTATTTATAACAAGAATAGATATTTGGTGTTCCTCCCTGTTTCTGGCACAGAGCTCCTAAAACCCTTAGAATTTCCTAAGTGATAAAAGTGATAAACATGTCTTGATATTCATAACAACCCCCTTTGAGCCACACATCAGTTTCTATTAATAAGGGGACTCCGGAAAGCACCTAAGAATGGGGGCTGGTTTAGGGGTTTGGGACTTTTATCCCCATCCACCCCCATATGAAGTTAGAACCCAAGTCATTATGTACAAGGAGTCCTTCATTCTTCTAATATTCAAATAATCCTCTGCTGAATATTTTAAAAGTGATCATCTTATTTTACTAGTAAAAAATAGTGTGTTATAGCCACTATTACCTGAATTTTACATAGGATAAAACTGAGTGTGTGCAAGGTCTGTGATCTCCTCCCTCAAGCACTGCTGTCTCTGAACTTCCAATCTACCCTTACTCAGCTTTTCTCCTTTCCACTCTTTAGTGAGTGGAATGGAAGGGGATAAAAGGTAGACATCTTTCCATTGCACTGAAATTTAGAATATTATCTTGAGTGTCTGACCTGATTCTTCCTTGGGGGCCCTCCATAGCCTTGATGATAGTGCTTGTATATTCTTAATATAGAAACCAACTCTTGGGTTCCAACAATTATGATTGTAGTAATGGGAGACTGACTGTACATTTGAAATCTGGACTTAAGCCAGAGAAGTCAGACATATTGTCCTTGAAAGTAGAAAGAACACTGAATTGAGAGATAAGCTATCTGGAAATAAATTTTGCCATGTAGTTTCTCAGTGACCTTGGGAAATTCACTTAAACTTGAGCCTGTTTCCTCATCTCAAAATGAGGTTATTAATATCTGCTTTTTCTAACTCACGAGGATTTATAAGGATTAGATTAGACAAGCCATGTGAAAGTGCACTGCTATGCAAATTTAAGTGTACAACTTCCTTCCTTAAAAGTCTGAGCCATCTCTCCATGTCCTGAGAATGAGAATACAGAAGATTCATCTAAACCCATGAAAGTGGCCTGATCCTGATGCTAGAGAGAAATATTGGGCAAGGTATAAGATACAAAGAAGAATCTAAAGAAGAATTTCAATCAGTTGGAATTCAACGAGCTGAAGCCTTTAATTAATCAGGATTAGTTTTAAAATTTTCTGATTCTAAACCTCAGTCTAAAAGAAATTTCCTGGATTTATCCTGGGATTAGCACATTGTTCACCCATCTACATTTCGTGGCCACAAGAGGTAAGTGTGAAGATGATGGCAGAAGGAAATATGGAATGGATGGAGTCCTCTATGACATTGTTGTGCTGCTATTTTGACTTGCTCTGGAATCTCCTCTTACAATCAGTTATGAGGTTATAATTTTCTTCATTGTTTGAGGCTTCTTCACTTGGTTTAACTGTTATTTGCAAACAAAAACATCCTAATATATTCACCTCTACTAATCTTACATAAGGTAGTTTCAACCCTTTATTCTCATCAAAGATAGGCAAGATTTTGATCTCTTCCTGGTTAGAACTAATGCCCAAAGGCACAGGGCACACAGCAGAAAACAAATAAAAAACAAAAGTTTATGTTCTAGAGTCAGAAATAGATTCATTCCACTTCCTTCATCTATTCTGATGCACTCCTGATAGTTGAATATGGTTGCCTGGTCTTGGGTATGTTTCTGCCTTTTATTGCCTCTGCTGGCCTCCTTGAACTTGACCGTACATCGTCTAAACCTCTGCTTTCATTTGGCCTTTCCTGCTTACCTAGACTTTCATCTAGAGCTGGCTTCTCTTAAAACACCTGTAATGCCATCCCACCCAACATGATACACCATTATTATTGTTAGTTTTTACCAGCAAGGGCAGCTTTTTCTTTTTTTAGAATAGTTTATTGATTTTTAGAGAGAGAAAAACATCTATGTGAGAGCGTAACATTGGTCAGCTGCCTCCTGCACCATAACACAGGCATGTGCCCTGACCAGAATTGAACCGGTAACTTTTTGGTGCACGGGACAATGCCCAACCAACTGAGCCACACCAGCGAGGGGGTTAAACCATTATTTTAGAGCTTAAAACCACATATGAGCATGAGTCATAATATTTGCTGACTTGATCATACGAATGTCTTATCTTTCCTCTGCTTCCACCCTAAATCTCTCATAACACCTGTAGCTTGGAACACCACAAGCAGGCAGAACTGTGCTAGACTGAGAGTCTTTTTGTCAAATCACACATCCCTCTCCCTTTTTTGTTTCTGTGTGAGCTTTAGGACTGGCTTATTCTAGATTTTCCTTCAGCTGCTCAGTTATAAACCTTCATTGATTCCTCCAGTATACTCCGTGCCCATCTTAACCTAAGTATAAACTGTCTCATCATTTACATTCTCAGTTCTATTCAACCCAGCTTCTCTTTTCCTTACTCGATAACTATAATTACACATCTCATACCTAGGAATAATTATACATTTCATACCTAGGGGTCTTACCTGTCCTGTGTTCAAGAAAAGCAAGAAATTATCATTCTGGTGCTATTCAGATGTCATTGACAGATTACAGAAATTTACACGTGAGGAAAAATGACATATAAGTAAGTAAAGCAGGGTTAATTAATTCACCAAGTCTCACAGTTTATGATGGCGGAGCCAGATTCAAACCCAAGTCCACTTATCTCCAAAGCCTGGGCTGCTAATCACCATGCTTCTTACTTTCAAAACAGGAATAAAATCTTACTTAACTTGAAATATAAGCCTTATTGAATTTCTAAACATACCCGAAACTAAACATACACTTACCATATGGCCCAGCAATCATACTCCTGGACATTTATCCCAGAGAAATGAAGCTTACGTTTTTACAACAACCTGTACATAAGTGTGCCCCGCAACTTCACTTTTATTTAAAAAAAAATTCTCACCCGAGGATATGTTTTTCACTGATTTTTAGAAAGAGGAAGGGAGAGAGAGAAACATTGATGTGAGAGAGAAAATCTATTGGCTGCCTCCCATATGTGCCCTGACAGGGAATCAAACCCAACCCTTTAAAATATATGTGTGTGTGTGTGTATATATATATATAGAATTGATTTCAGAGAGAATGGGGGAGGGAGAGAGATAGAAACATCTATGATGAGAGAGAATCATTGATCAGCTGCCTCCTGCATGCCCCCTACTGGGGGTTGAGCCTGCAATCCAGGAATGTTCCCTGACTGGGAATAGAAATGTGACCTTGTGGTTCATAGGCTCAACCACTGAGCCTCACTGACTAGTCCCCACAGCCCTTTTTGGTATATGGGACCATGCTCTAACCAACTGACCCACCCAGCCAGAGCAGCGGCTTTATTTTTAATAGCCAAAACCTTCAAACAACCAAAATGTCCTTCAGTGGGTGAATGGGTAAACAAACTGTGGTACACTCATATCATGGAATACTACTCAGCAATAAAAAGGAATGAACGATTGATACATGTAACAACTTGGATGCATCTCAGGCATTATACTTAGTGAAACAAGCCAAGTTTCCCAAGGTCCTATACTGTATGATTCCATTTACATAACATTCTCTAAATGACAAAATTATGGAGGTGAAGAACAGATTAGTGGCTCCCAGGAATAGGAATAGTGAAGAGAAGGGGAGGGTAGATGTATCTATAAAGCATGAGGGAGATCTTTGTTCCCATGTCTAGATTGCCTTGGTGGCTACACAAATCACATTTAATAAAATGGTAATGAACCATACACACATATTGTATCAATGTCATTTTTTTGGTTTTGATGTTGTGTTATAGCTGTGTAAGATAATCCCATTAGGGAAAACTGGGTGAGGGGTAAATGGGACACCTATCTGTACTATATTTACAACTTGTGCATCTGTAATCATTTCATCAGATTTGTATGGAACCACAAAAGACCCTGAATGGTGAAATCAATCCTAAGGGGAAAAAAAGAACAAAGCCAGACTACCTGACTTTAAATTATACTACAGAGCTATGATAATCAAAACAGCATGGTATTGGCAGAAAAACAGACACACAGACCAATGGAACAGAATTCAGCAACAAAACCACATGTATATGGGCAAATAATTTTTGACAGAGGAGCCAAAAACACACAATGGGGAAAAGAAAGCTTCTTTAGTAAATGGTGCTGGGAAAATTAGAAAGCCACATGCAAAAGAATGAAACTAGATTACAGTTTGTCCCCATGTACAAAAATTAATTCCAAATGGATCAAAGACCTGCCAGGGGTCTTTCCCGGCATCTAGAAGGGTTCAGGAATCTGGAGAAGACACTGTGCGTAAATTAATAAAGAGACTAGGAATATAATATGAATTTATAATCCCTGGGGGAGCCAGAGGAAGTTTAGCTGTAGTAGCTAAATTCTCCCTATCTCCGGACCCAGAGCTCTTTTTATTCCCACATTTTGCCCTATAGCAAAGTAGATATACATACATATCAAAGGTAAGGTTTAGTATACAGTAGGCATTGTCAGTTTTGGGGGGACTGCCTTCAGCTGTTCAGGTGTTTGGCCAGCAGGAGGCAATAACATGTAGATTAAAGTGCCCTCAGCTGTCTGGCAGTAATCAATCATTTATGTAAATTCAGGTTTGGGGAAATGCTTTTGGCCATTCCAGCAGGCAATAATATGTATCTTCAGCCCTTGCTGAAGGCTCAAGGTCCACCAACATTTTGTTGAACTTCTAGCATTTATGACCTGCTGGAATTAGCCTCCAGGAAAGACCTAAATATAAGATCTGAAATAATAATTTACATAGAAGAAAACATAGGTACTAAACTTATGGACCTTGGTCATAGAGAACATTTTATTAATTTGACCCCAAACGCAAGGGAAGTAAAGGCAAAGATATACGAATGGGACTATATCAAACTAAAAAAGCTTCTGCATAGCAAAAGAAACTGACAACAAAATAGGCAGCCGAGATAATGGGAGATGATATTTGCAAACAACAGCTCAGACAAAGGATTAATATCCAAAATATATACAGAACTCATAAAATGCAACACCAAATCAACAAGTAAAAAATGGGTAGAGGACCTGAACAGACAACACTCCCAAGAAGACATACAAATGTCTAACAGATAAATAAAAAGGTATTCAACTTCACTAGCTACTAGGGAAATGCAAATCAAAACTACAATAAGATACCACCTCACACTGCAGTGTTTAAGGCAGTGGTTCTCAACCTGTGGGTTGCGACCCTTTTGGGGGTCGAATGACCCTTTCACAAGGGTCGCCTAAGACCATCGGAAAATACATATATAATTACATATTGTTTTTGTGATTAATCACTATGCTTTAATTATGTTCAATTTGTAACAATGAAATTGGGGGTCACCACAACATGAGGAACTGTATTAAAGGGTCACGGCATTAGGAAGGTTGAGAACCACTGGTTTAAGGTCTCTTTCCTTTCTCTTTGTAATGTTCACTTTGGGGCTTGCTCGGCACCATCCACACATCACACCTCACATCCATGTCTCTGGACTGCAAGAGAGCTGCTGACAGAGTTAAATACATATTCTTTAAAGGGACAAATGCTTTTTTTATGTGCAAAACAACTGATTTCGGCCACCAAATCACTTCCTCCAGCTCAGCACCAGCCACCAGGATAAAGACAGGCCATTCTTCACGTTGATGGATCTGGAGGCACAAAACTGTCTCCCCTTCCTAGCAGGAGAGTTTTAAAGTGGCTGGATTCTCTGACTCAGATGCACAGCTCTGTGATAGCTTTTTGCCCTACATGGACTTTCTCTAAATTTGAGCTTACCTATGTCCTATTAGAGGCCCAAAGAAGGTTAACTGCACTGTTTTTTTTTTCTTTTTAATATATTTTATTGATTTTTTACAGAGAGGAAGGGAGAGAGATAGTTAGAAACATCGATGAGAGAGAAACATCGATCAGCTGCCTCCTGCACATCTCCCACCGGGGATGTGCCCACAGCCCAGGTACATGCCCTTGACCGGAATCAAACCTGGGACCCTTCAGTCCGCAAGCTGACGCTTTATCCACTGATCCAAACCGGTTTCGGCTACACTGTTTTTTTGAAAGAAAATTTATTTATAACTAAATCTAAAATTAAAACTGACTTTGTTTTATGCATTTCTAGTGGATTTGTGAGAAAGCAAAGAAAATAAATTAATCTATAGCTTAAGTTTAATTTTGAAATGACATTAAGATAATTATAAAGGGGTAATTTATATTTCTTCTTCATTGTAGTATCTAAAATGGTGGGCCAAAAGGTAACTGATAAAACAATGATTTGGTTTCAACCTTGAATCAAAAGTAAGAATAATTACACATAGCAATTTTTCTGATTTTAGGGAAGAAAATTTCCTGATTTCTTATATTTTCTATTCTCTTTAGTTAAGAAACCATTGTATGGATACTAAATATCTGTATAAGTGAGGAGAAACTGACTACTTTCATAAAGCCATTTTTTTTCCATTTTGAATTTATGATCTGTCAAAACCTTAAGAAAGCTGAAAACTTTTGCTTTAACCATTTTCTTTTTTCTCAACAGTAGATGGCAATATCTGTTCATCTGTAGCAAAAATCTCAATCACAGTAATAACTATAGACTTAGGTTTTTTTCTCCCACCCTGTAGAGTGAAATCAGTCTATTTAAAATTGTAAAATTGAAGACAGAAACAGTTGGCATATCAGTACAACCTTACTTTTAAAATCTTGGTGGACAGGGTACAACAGTACATGCGCAGATGAAAACTGCCTTCTCTCACTGTGGGCAGAGGGGCTGGCGGCTCTAGAAAAAGCTGCTGGCTGCTGTGAACAAAGAGAACTAGAGGTAGCCAGTCTCAGGTAAGAATGAGAGGTTAAGCTAACAATTTTTAGCTAATACTGTTAAAATGTATGCTCAGATCTTTTACATATCCAGAGAGATTTGTTGTTGTTTTTTGCTTTTTTTTTTTTTTTAATTCCAAGGTGTGTTTTGCTTAGAAATTTTAAACTTCACACATTTTTATTTTTGAGAAATAAAACAAGAAAGAAAGAAAGAAAACAATGCCAGTTTTGCACCCAAGGCTCTAGTTTACTGTTTCCTTCTCAAGGAGGGAAAGGGATGGGGTCTAGACTCAGATTTGGATCCTTCTGCTCCCCTCGACCAGAGCAGTTACACTACTTATAAAGAGGATGCCTAGTGTCTGTTTGAAGAAACAGCCCCCAAATGTCAAAAATGTCAAAAATCACAGCTGATAGTCTAAAAAAGTAGTTGCTCTACAGGCGAAACAGCTTTATTTCGGTGACAAACCAATAAATGAGCTTTATTTTTTGGAAAAAAAAAAAAGGGATAATATGTACTAGTGTCCCCCTTAATACCTAACATCGGCCATACCTTCGAAAACGCTCATGTCTAGTATGGTGCACTATGATGAGAGAAACATATTGACAGACGACAACTCTCCAGCTTTTAGGAATTTCCATGAGTGCCATCTTCATTAATATCTATCTTTACGATGTAAATTTGGTACTGATTTGATTGCTTATTGGCTATAAACTTCGGTTTTGTCCTTTAAAACAAATCATTCTTTTGTCAAAATAGTTCCACTGATTATTTGCTCTTTGGCGGACTTGATGGAAAAACAGCTGTTTTCAGACAGAACTGCTGGGAAGCAGGCAAGAGTCTGCTACTGCATCACCAAGCATCAAGCTACATATGAAATACAAAGAAAAAAGAAAAAGTGAGTTACACCTTGTAGTATCAAGTAGCTCTAGCTTCCACAACATCAGACTGATCAAGATTTCAAATATATTCATGGCCCACATTATATAGGGCATTTTCATAAAAAAAAAAAAATCATTGTTGCCCGGCCCAGGTGGCTCAGTTGGTTGAGCATCATCCCATGCACCAGGAGGTCACTGTTAGATTATGGTCAGGGTACTTCCCCGGGTTTTGGCTCAGTCTCCAGTAGGAGGCATGTAGGAGGCAGCCAATCGATGTTTCTCTTTCATCAATGTTTCTATCTCTCTTTTCCTCTCCCTTTCTCTCTCTAAACTAAATAAACAACATATTAATAAATTAATTTAATTATAAAAAAATCACTGTTTCCTTGTTTCTGTAGTTGATGATCAAGTTCTCAGAATCAGTAAATCTGATTATAGTCTTTTGGGTTCTTTAACAAAATTGTTTTTTATTGAAGAGAGAGATATAGAGAGATTGATTTGTTGTTGCACTTATTTATGCACTCATTAGTTGTTTCTTGTATGTGCCTTGACCAAAGACCGAACCCACAGCCTCGGTATATCAGGACGACACTCTAACTAACTGAGCTACCTGGCTAGGGCTGGGTCCTTTTTTTTTTTTTTTCAAAGTAATTCACTTTAAGTAGCTAGATTTTAAATGAAATGTTTGGAGACACCGAGGAGGAATAATATATAATCTAATTTAGGTCAGTCTGTGTTGGTGGCTATTGAGTTCAGTAGACAATTCCTTAGAATTCTGGAGATTTACTTGAATTCCTGTTAAAGAACAGGCCCCAAGGCAGTCTGTCTGTGTCTGTCCCATTATTTAAGAAGGCTCTGGCATGTGTGGTTGACTGAACACAGTTACTACATAAATAAAGTAACCACATTCCATGAAGTTTTGATGGGTTTATGGTCAAATGAAGGAAATTATCTTGGCTATTTCTTGGTGGATCTTTTCCATAGAGTGTGGCTGTGTTTCTCTCATTATTCCCTATGAAGTGATAGGTTTCACAGCAGAAACTTAGCTATTTTTAGGACCACTGGATATCTGGCCGGTTTTGCTATTTATCACTAGTCTTCCTTCAGGCAAGGAACCAAATTTCATCATTTCTTTTATCACATTAATATGTCTGTAAGCTACTGCACTGTGGGGACAACGATCTTTGGCTGAGGCATATCTACAGTACAAATTTCTTTGTAACAAATGGAACTGTCATTTATCTTGTTTCATAGCAGCCTTTGCCATTCACCTGGTTTTATGGCCTGTGCTACGTACAAAGACAAGTATGGACCTAAGAACAGCCTTATGATTGTTAACTCCCCCACATCAGGATACATCAAAGGTTCAATGTAATATTATGCATTTGTAGGCAGCTTTGAATAAACAGAGCTTGATGGTTTTGCCTGTGAACTGGAAAAGCCTGCTGATTTCTCTTCCTTTCCATTCACTCTTATCTTTAATTCTCCAAGGTGGGGCTTTTATCTACATGTTTCCAAGAAGGTGTTCAATTAATAACAGAGAAGAATTAATGCTGATATGATCACTTCATGTTTTAATTTGACTCCTTTAAACAGAGTGCTGGGAAGAAAACGTGCCATTTAAAAAATTTCTTTATTGTTTAAAGTATTACCTATAGTATTACATACGTCTCCCCCCCATTGACCTCTCCCCAGCCACCCCCAGCCCCTGAAAATGTGCCCTTTTCATGTTGTTTTTTTAAAATTTAATTCCAGTTTTTTCCCATTTTATTTGTCATGCAACACATTTCATATTTTACTTTCAGTAACTTATCACAGGTATTTTGGTATTTGATCGCTTACCCACATAGCATTTACCAAATTTAACTTCAGGTGACTAATGTTTAAAATGTTAACTGTGCAGGGCTTGCACAAGCCACGGGCGCCCGTCTCTATTCAGAACAACTATCTCCTACGAAGGTGTCCCCATTTGATGCCCGTTATGTATCATTCCTCCTACGCTTTCTCCTCTAAATTGCATTACCCTTCTTCCGTCAGCCATGGGTTCTAGGCTCTGTGGGTCCTTTGAGCTTTTCCCCAGCTGTTTGAGCGCTGAGATGAAAGAGAGCTATGCAACCAACATGCAGCCGGGTTACTCCATCCTTTGAGACTTAATTCAATGGACTGAACCCTTCATCCCATATGTGGTGGGACAGGAGGCATCCCTTGCCCCACCCCATTCCTATTGTGCCTGAGGATTCTTGGGGGAACCTACGCTCCAGACCAAGGCCCTTTGGTGCTGCCTTTCTGCTTCTGGAAGGCTTCTCCACTGCGCATTGTATCCTCCTCTCTGTGTTGGCAGCCTGGTTGGCGTGTGTCTTCTTGGCCATCACTCCATTTCCTTCACTGCCTTAAGCCTTGATCTTGGGGCCATGAAACCGTTCACACCACTTACCATTGAATTTCAGATATTTCTGTTTCCCAAAGCCCCTGGCCGTTCTTGCCACTGGGTGGAGGACCCAGAGCGCCCTTTCTCCCCACTTCAGTCTATTCTCTGAGGAGCTGTGCTTCCACACCCCACAAATCCCTATTCTTTTCTTGTGCGCAATAGTTTTGCTGCCTTTGTCTAATTCCTGCCCCACTTAAGCAGTGTCCCAAGGACTCTTTGCATGGGCGAAATGGCACCATCGGGATTCTGTATCTCCCCAGATACTATTCTGTAAGATAAATTCTACTGTTAGCTAATACAGAAACATTTGTTTAATGTGCTCTGTTAAATATTAATAGTTAATAGAATAATCTCTTTCTAGAGATATTTGCATGTGCTAAGGGGATTAGCCAGAGGCCTGACTGCTTAAATAGTTTCCAGACTACTTGTGGGCCTCTGATGTGATGTGTCTGATTAGGAGAGCCTTTTCCACACCCCACAAATTGTATCATGGTCACTGATTTCTCCATTTTTCTACCTGTTTTGTGTTCCTTTTATTTCTCTCTCTCTGAAAGCATGTGCATCTACAGGAACAGAGGGTCCATAATGGAGATAGAGTTTAAGTAGAAGTTTGTGCTAAACTATTTATATACATTCTTTTATTTAATAAACAACCCTATGAGGAATCTATTGTGTGATAAGAAACAGTCCCGTATGAAGAAACTCAATCAAGGTCACCTAGGCAGTAGATTCAATCTACATGGGTCTTACTCCAAAGCCCTGTGCCCTTCACCACTATGCCCCATGGAGCTTTTCTCCACAGATAAGTTCATTACATTTCTTTAAGGGCAAAGTCCATTGGCTTCAATGTGATATTATTTTTCCTAGTCAGTGATTATAACATTGTTTAAACATACACCATTTCTGTATTTGTGAACAAGAATCAATTTGTTGTGGGATATGTTGGTTGTGTGACAAATTTAAACCAATGATAAGGGATTGAGATAGTGCTATATTGTCCAAAAATTAACCTCATTTCCTTTGTAAATATGCCTGGTTTGTGGGCTCAATCCACTGGGGCCTGCAAGAGGCAGCCAATCCATGATTCTCTCTCATCATTGATGTTTCTATCTCTCTTTCCCTCTCCCTTCCTCTCTGAAATCAATAAAGATATATTTTAAAAAGTAAAGTTTTCCCTTGGATTAACGTAGACTGTAAAATATAATAATTTTAATGAAATCAGAATTTCCTCCAAGAATCACATTTCTAAAAGTTCTATCCTTCATTCAAAGAAACGTAAGCCTTACATTTACTCAACATACCAGCTATTTTGGACAGCAAAAACCGATACTAAGTTAGTTCTGTGCACTGGGACATTCTCTATTCTTAGAACAAGTACAAAAAACATGACATTAAGACCTTTAATGGGTCAGATGATGACAGCGAAGGCAATTTCTTTTTTTTTTATTAAATATATTTTATTGATTTTCCACAGAGAAGAAGGGAGAGGGATGGAGAGTGAGAAACATCGATGAGCGAGATAGATCAGCTGCCTCCTGCACGCCCCCCAGTGGGGATGTGCCCTCAACTAAGGTACATGCCCTTGACCGGAATCGAACCTGGAACCCTTCAGTCCGCAGGCCGACGCTCTATCCACTGAGCCAAACCGGTTCGGCGCAATTTCTTATTCCTTGTGAATTCCTATGCATTAAAAACATAAAACAACAACACATCTCGGGGGAACATCTCAACTCCTTTGGATATGGCAAATTCTTGTATTTGTTAGTACCTATTTACCCTAATTTATCAATCCATTACATACAACATTTATTTTTATGTAGCAGCTGTGAATTTTTAAGGATATGCCATGTCGTTTAGCTTATATTAAATAGTATTTTCCAAAAAACACCTTTATTTTAAAAAGCCCCTTGATAATGTGAATTATGAATAAGTTGTCCCTTTATTGTAACTCTTTCCTTCTTCATTTGAAATTCTTCACACCGGGGTTTTGCAATCAACCTCAGCTTTCCATGTGGTCTTTGGTATGCTCCTTTGCTCTCTACGTTGAGACTGTGCCTTTCTGTAAGTGAACGATCTGGTGGCAAGGACGTGGCTGGCGTCTGTGCTTCGGAACATGGTAGCTGGTTTAGTGATTTATCGGATGGGAAATTTTCTCTGGAGGAGCCATGTTGATGATGGCTCATTCAGCGACCTCTGCTTCATCGAACACAGCTACACCAGATCTGAAAGCAAATGGGAGACCATGTGGTAAACCACAGGCAGAGAGAGAGCTCTTGAGTATTCCTGACCAAAGAAAGGCCTGACAAAGAAGAATATGTGTTGACAGCATTTCTTAGGACATGCTTCAAGGATCACATTAAAACGTTCCCACAGGGTACAGGCCTCAATCAGCAGAAGATGTTCTTGTATCCCAGTACCACAGGGTCGAGTTTTCTAATGACCCCAGCACCGCAGCCAACATAGGGGCTGCTGGAGTAATTAAACAGATTTCATTGTCAGCAAAAGCTCGCGGCCAGTGATTAGACAAAGTTTTATGCATTATTAATGTCAGGTCTTGCCAAAAACATCCAGGCTAATCTAAATGCAGTAAAGACACATTTATTAATAGGGAAAATTTTTGTTCTTCTGCCTTAGGTGACAATTTTTTAAGAAATCCTTCTGCTTTATTCAACTTATAAAATATATAATTGGCTGGAATAAATTCTCACAAGGACACTTCTTAGAGAGATGCATATACTCTCTTTTAGAAGTTTCACTGACTTTGGGTTCATATTCACCTAATGTTAATTATTGACTGTGTTAGGCATTGATTCTAACAAAATGTAACATAGCTATTGTTCTTCCAATTGTTTATAAGCTATTATCTCTCAACATTTAGCCCTTCCATATCATTGCAGTTATACACATTCCTACTTCTAATGCTTCTTCCCAGGGCCCCACAAGTTTTGAAAGGAGAATAAAAGTCCCCGAGAAGTACGGTAAGCTAATGGCGGCAGTTCAGATATCCTATCTTGTTGTCTTTGGGGAAATGCTTCATATTCAAGTTGTTCCCATTGTTTCCACACAGGTGACATCAATGAGAAAATGTGTGTGAGCAGACTGGAATAGGAAAATAACATTATTGTTCTATGAACCAATTCTTAGTATGATTAACATAAACATTTTTCACACCAAATAGAATGAAGCTTCCCTAATGAGATTAGACTACTATACATCTGCTGTAATACCAACTGCTTTTAAAAAACATGTAATAAAAGTGATGTAAGAAGGGAATATAATTAGCTTGCATGATTCAACAGTGTCTAAGACAGTGGTTCTCAACCTTCTGGCCCTTTAAATACAGTTCCTCATGTTGTGACCCAACCATAAAATTATTTTCGTTGCTACTTCATAACTGTAATGTTGCTACTGTTATGAATCATAATGTAAATATCTGATATGCAGGATGGTCTTAGGCGACCCTGTGAAAGGGTCATTTGACCGCCAAAGGGGTTGCGACCCATAGGTTGAGAACCGCTGGTCTAGGACAATATCTAGCACATGATAGGCAGGCACTACATACTTAGTTAATGAAAGAATCCAACATAAATTCATTACCCTCAGAAGGGATAGAAAGGCAAGAAGGCTCTGTGCAAAAGTGAGATAAATTGAGACTAAGGGGGAAAATTGGTTTAAAATTAGACTAAAGTGGGGGAAAGAATGCCCTTCAGCTGTATTGGCTTTGGTATTAAAAAAACAAAAATTTAAAACAAAATTTTTTTAACAACAGTGAGAAGAAAATCAATTTTAGTAGTTTTGTGATTAAAATATAAATCACTATTAAGTTGACAGGGCAGGAGAGTAACAACAAATGGCATAAGGAACAGTAATGGAAAAAAATATGTTATGACTGTATTATAACATCCATATAATACTTGGACTTGATGGAAGGAAATGCCATTTTGGCTTATGCCTCAAGCCTGAACTTTCTATGCACAAGAAAGGTCCAAAGTTGCATAATAAAGGTATTGAAAAGTGATCTATGACATAAATTAGCGCACAATTTTGAGACTAATCCCCAAGAAGCACATGTGTGATATAGAACAAAGCAGCATAGCAAAAGATTTGAAAACAGAACTGACAATGAAACTAAATGACCAAAGAAGGAGAGACAGAACTTAAAGTCTGAATTTAACCATGTCAGTTGCCTGTTAAAAAATCAACATTCTACAGGAGATTTTAATAGACCCTGGAGTTTCACAATGTAATATATATTCAAAATGTCCAGAATACAATTCAAAATTATTCAACATACAAAGGAGCAAGAAAATATGACTGATTCACAAGTGAAAATACACTCAACAGATGCCAACCCTGAGATGATCCAGATGTTGGAATTATTAGACAGGCTTTAAAGCAGCTATTATAACCATCCTACATGAAGTGAAAGTGAACACATTTGAAATGAATGAAAGATAGAAATTTTGATGAGAAATAGAAATTATAAATGAAAGAGCCAAATGGAGATTTTAGAAATGAAAAATACAATGTGTGAAACAAACAAAAGAATTCTTTCACTGGATGGGCTCAATAGCAGAACTGAGATGATGGAGAAAGGAGTCAGTGAATTTGGAGATTGAGCAATATAAATTACTTAATGTAAAGAACTGAGAGAGAATATAATAATAATAATGTCTGTCATAGCTGTTCCAGAAAGAGAAGGAAAGAATTTGATACAGAGAAAAATATTTGAAGAAATAATGGCTGAAAACTTTCTAATTTAGTGAAACACATAAGGTTACAAAATAAATTCAGAGAAAACTACACCAGACACATTATAAACAAGCTGCTGAAAATCGAAAGAAAAAAATCTTGAAAGCATACAGAAAAAATAAAACATTAGATAGAGCCCAGAAGACAGTGCAAAAACATCTTTACAGTGCTTTAAGAAAAGGACTATTAGCCAGAACTGGTTTGGCTCAGTGGATAGAGCATCTGCCTGTGGACTCAAGGGTCCCGGGTTCGATTCCGGTCAAGGGCATGTACCTTGGTTGTGGGCACATCCCCAGTGGGGGGCGTGCAGGAGGCAGCTGATCGATGTTTCTCTCTCATTGATGTTTCTGGCTCTCTATCCATCTCCCTTCCTCTCTGTAAAAAATCAATAAAACATATTTTTAAAAAAAGAAAAGTAAAGGACTATTAAATGAGAACTTGACATCCTTCTGGAATGATGGAGAAATAAAGATATGCTCAGAGAAAGAAAGTAAGACAATTCATTGCCAGCAGACCTACTCTAAAGCAAATGACAAAGGAAGTTCTTCACGCTAGAGCAGCGGTTCTCAACCTGTGGGTTGCGACCCCTTTGGGGGTCGAACGACCCTTTCACAGGGGTCACCTAAGACCATCGGAAAACACATATATAATTACATATTGTTTTTGTGATTAATCACTATGCTTTTTATTTTTTATAAAAAATATATTTTATTGATTTTTTACAGAGAGGAAGGGAGAGAGATAGAGAGAAACATCGATGAGAGAGAAACATCGACCAGCTGGCTCCTGCGCATCTCCTACTGGAGATGTGCCCGCAACCCAGGTACATGCCCTTGACCGGAATCGAACCTGGGACCCTTCAGTCCGCAGGCCGACACTCTATCCACTGAGCCAAACCGGTTTCGGCTAATCACTATGCTTTAATTATGTTCAATTTGTAACAATGAAAATACATCCTGCAAATCAGATATTTACATTACGATTCATAACAGTAGCAAAATTGCAGTTATGAAGTAGCAACGAAAATAATTTTATGGTTGGGGTTCACCACAACATGAGGAACTGTATTAAACAGTCATGGCATGTTGGGGTCCAGCCCCAGCAGGTTCAGGGATTCCCAAAGGTGTAGATGGAGTCGGCGAAGAAGGAATGACACGGAGACTGTATTCAGTTGATCAGCATAGCCAGGTTCTCTAGCCAGGTTCTCCAGCCTGGTTCTCTCGCTAGGTTGTCTCTGTATTTATACCATTTGATTTTAATCCTATCCATTCTATTCCAAAGGTTAGGGCATTTGTTATCTCCATTCCAAGGCCACTACTCTACTGTTCTGTTAAGCTACAAGGAAGTAACTGAAGGAAATTATCCTAAGTAAAGATTATGTAGTTTAAGCGTGATTCTTCATAGTTAAGGTGATTAACTACCCACCTGGCACTTAGTTAAGGGGTTTTACTGATTTACTCCCTTCCTTAGTCCTGTTAATCCCTAACTCCAGGGAAAAATCCCCACCTGGGGAATCCCCACCTGGGGAAACAACCTTTCTCAGAGAGGTGACCTTGGTTAAAACACATAGCGCTAAGAAGGGGAGCAAACATATTAAGAACAGTATGCCATTTATGCCAGGTCCCTTGAAACATATGCTGTGCAGATGTTTCTTCCCAGCAGTGACTGTGTCAAGCAGCAAGGATGGACCGGCTTCCAGCAGCGGCATTAGGAAGGTTGAGAACCACTGCGCTAGAGGGAAATGATACAAGAGGGAAAATGGGAACTCTAGGAATGAAGGAAGAGCAAACACATGTTTGGGTAAATGTAATAAGTAATTGCAAGTCTTTTACATCTTACTTTAAGTGCTAATATTAACTCTAAATAGGTGATTAAATGTTATGTTGATATTTTGTACTCTCTAGAGTCTGTACACCAAAAAGAATAAGTTTTACTCTATGTAAATTAGAAATCTGCTAGAGCACTTTACAGATGTTTATAAATAACTAGAGGCCTGGTGCACGAATTCGTGCATGGGTGGGGTCTGGCCAGCCCACCCTGATGGGAGCCAATCGGGCCGGGCAGGCGGTGGGGGGGGTGCGGGAGGTTGGCAGGCTGACCCCACCCCTGATTGGGGTTGGGGGGCTGATTGTGGGCGGGGCCGGGTTGGGGGAGGGGCCACAGGCAGTTGAGGGGTGCCGATCAGGGCCCTGATCAAGCTGGTTGGCCACAGCATTGCGTGTTATAGCTACTGGTTGTTTCGTCGTTCTGGTCGCTTGGCTTTTATACATATTGATTGGATTTGAAAGAAAAAAAATAAGAGATTAAGTTTTTGAAGTTTTGTAGCATTTGTTGAGAAGGGGAAGCTGCATCAACTTCAGCATGAGGAATACATAAATTCTTACTCTGAAATTAATGATTTATCTTTATATTCTTTCCATAGTCTACATGGTTTCAATGTTCCTGAAGTTCAGCTCAATAAGAGTGTCTGACAGTTGGCACTGCATACAGGGCCAAATAATTAGCCAGTGTTACCTCCCATTATCACAGGCTTGAGAAAACCTTCAATTAAGCAATTTATAATAATTTTTTTTTAAACCTTGATTTCTGGTGACTTAGTGCAAAAAAAGAAAAAAACATGGTAGGTTCCTTTATAAATATTGAATGGGGAAAACCTTTCTGTTTATGATTCAAAATTCAGAAGCCATAAAAGAAAAGATTTGACAAATTCAACTGCATTTATGAAAAATTTCTTTGTAGCAAAAGCAATATAAGAAGTCAAAAGATGGAAATAAAGTGGGAAAGTTATTTGTTGCTCATATCACAGAAAAAGGGTTAAGCTCCCTAAGAACTTGAAATTGAGAGAAATCCAATAAGTTATAGAAAAATAGGCAAAGAACATAAACAAACAATTAACAGGAAAAGAAATACAGATTTCCCATCAACTTATGTTAAGTTGCTTATCCTCACTCACAAAAAGATAATCACAAAATAAATTTATACTGGGATAGCTTAAAGAAAGGGGAGCAAAATGGTATCATCTCTATATAGGGAGATTTGGCAATATCTAGACAAATTTTTTTGACCAAAAAAAAAAAAAAAGACTACACAAAGCTATTTGTTGCATCACTATTTGTAATAGCAAAAGAAATACTGGAAACAACACAAATGGCCATCAGTTAGAGAATGGTTGAATACAATATGATATATACACAAAATGAAATACCAAGCTGTTGAAAAAGAGTGAGGACTATCTCTAGATAATGTTATAAATGAGCTCCAGACAATACTATGAAGTGCAAAAAACAAGATAGAGAAATGTATATTTTATATGTCACTGATTATCTGAGGAAGAGATGTGGTGCATGCATTTTTGCTTTGCTTATATAAAAAATAAACCCCAACAGCAATGAAAGTTGTGGTAGGGAGAATTCTAGGATGGCTCCTAACATTCTTTCCTTCTAATATATATGCCTTGTATTATCTTCTCTTGCGTGTGGTGGGATCTGTCCATAGGATGCACTCCTGCTGGCTTGGAGGAAAGAAAAAAGCCGTGTTGTGAATTGCATATGAGTGAACGCTGTTGCTTGGATCTGAGGAGGTGAGAGTAACCCCCAGGCAATAGCTGCAAGAAAACAGGGATCTCAGTCCTACAACCATAGGAACTGAAAGAGATTGGAAGGTAAGTGTGAGCCCTAGATGAGCGTGCAATCCTGGCTGATACCTTATTTTCAGCCTTGTGATGTCTTGAACAGAAAGCTCTGTTACACCCTGTTCAGACTTCTGACCCACAGACACTATGAAATAATAAATATGCTTTGTTTTACATCATTAAGTTTGTGGTAATTTGTTAGAAAATAAATACAGAAGCATAAATCAAGAATTCAGGAAACTTGATGGAAAAGGTGGAGGGGTTGGGGAATAAAACTTTTATACCTATTCTAGGGGCCTGGTGCATGAAATTTGTGCATGGGGGGGGGTGGGGTGGCGGTTTCCTCAGCCCAGCCTGCACCCTCTCGAATTGGGGACCACTTGGGGGATGTCTGACTGCCAGTTTAGGCCTGATCCCACAGGGACCGCTGGCTCCTAACTGCTCACCTGCCTGACTGCCTGATTGCCCTTAACTGCTTCTGCCTGCCGGCCTGATTGCCCTTGACCCCTTGCCAGCCTGATCTCACCCCCAACTGCCCTCCCCTGCCAGCCTGATCACCCCTAACTTCCTCTGCCTCGGCCCCCACCACCATGGGTTTGTCTGGAAGGAAGTCAGACATCCGGAAGATGGCGGGTTGACCTGGTCTAATTAGCATATTACCCTTTTATTAGTATAGATAGGTTATATAGGATAGGACTGCTTAAATGGGGGAGGGGAGCCTTTTTCAGCAGGAGATGCTCTTGGCAGACAAAAATACACAATCCCTATATCTGGACTGATAGCCAGCCATATGCACTATACTGCCAAAGCGGTCATTAAAAAATTGAACCGCTTTCTTACACCTTACACCAAACAGCTGTTGCCCTTAAAATCCCTCCTCAGCCCCCACCTTAGGTTCTGCCTTTGCAGTTCACCCAGATTAGGTTCTGATTGGTCAGTTTCTATGCATCAAAAGCTCCGCCTCCTAGGCAGCCAAGGGCTCCTTGCAATTCACCCAGATTTGGTTCTGAAGCTGTGGATCAGATCCTGTTTCTCTCTCCAGGCCTCGCCAGCAACCTGGGGCAGCTGCTGATCAGCCCTGCCTCTGTCTCTGAGAGGTCAGCAGTTCAGCCCGCTCACCAGTCTCCGCCCACCCGAGCGTGCTGCGTGCGCTGCCTGGCGTTTGGTCGTCTCTTCGGTCGTTTTAGATGTTACCGACCCTGGTGTGTGTGTGTGTGTGTGTGTGTGTGTGTGTGTGTGTGTGTGTGTGTGTGTATGTATATATATAATCTTTAATTTTTGAATTTTAAATAATGTACATATATTTATCTAAGCTAAAATTAAATACAAATGAAAACAAACAGAAAAACCACCCAACATCTGAGCACTGAAGTGATTTTGAGCACAATTAAGGACTGTTGATACACACAGTTGTGCTCTGTTCTCTTAATTTTCTGAACTCTTGAAGAATCTATTACACAGAATGATACAGCTCATATTTTGCTCACCTTTATGTGCTACAAAGCAATTCCTCAGCAAGAACAGGGTGTGCCCACTGCCAGAGAAAGGGTAAATGTGGAGCCAAGACCTCAGCATCCTGGAGGAACGTTCAGAAGACATGGAGGTATAGAGATTAGACCATTGAGGAAATGTCTTCCTTCATTCTTTGGAATGACCCTCCCCTTCCTACCTGCATGTTCAGAAATGCCTTTTGAAATAGTTTGGTAATATTTACTCAGCCAATACCTGTTATGAATCAGGACAATGGAAAGAAGGCAATGGAGAAAGAGAAAGTGATAAAACAGGGGCCCAAAGAAAAATATGGCATAGACGGAAAATTAAACAAACAAGAATGATACCTTTGTCAGAGAGAGATCAAGTTAGATAGGTGGACATATAGACAAATTGGAGATCTAGAGGAGGCGATAGGTCAAGACTGTTGGTTGCAAGGGATCATATAATTGAAAAGTCCTGAGGTATGATGACTTCAAGTTAGGTGGGTCTAGGACAGCGGTTCTCAACCTGTGGGTCGCGACCCCTTTGGGGGTCGAACGACCCTTTCACAGGGGTCGCCTAAGACCATCGGAAAACACATATATAATTACATATTGTTTTTGTGATTAATCACTATGCTTTAATTATGTTCAATTTGTAACAATGAAATTGGGGGTCACCACAACATGAGGAACTGTATTAAAGGGTCACGGCATTAGGAAGGTTGAGAAACACTGGTCTGGGAGCTCTAGGATGCTATCAGGAACAGATCTGCTTTCCTGGGCCTTTTTCTTAGGCAGGATTTTCCCTTGTGGGGCATGATGGGAGTTTACAGCACATGGCTTATTTCTTTGTAGATTAGTAATCCCCAAAGCAAAAGAAATATTTCCCCCTAAAATAGTTCAGACAAAGATTTCATTGGTCCGGCTTGGTTCCCATGCCCATCCCCGATTCATTTGCTATGCACTGGTGCTGAGTCAGACACCCTGTTTTGGAGGAGATGGGAGCCAGCCCACTGGAACTGCATGGATTAGGGATGAGGGTGGGGGTCATTTCTTCAAGGAAGTTGGAGTGAATGGATCTGGGTAGGTAAAAGCAACAGATGCCCACTCTAAGGGGAAAGTTCAGGGACTACAAATTTGCTAAACATGAAAATAAGGTTAAAATTTTATCCTCAGGGTTAGAGGAGGAATTAGGAGAAGGAATGTTAGGAAGGAAAGAGAAGAAAACATTGGGCATCAATGCAGTGCGAGTCTACAGAGATTAGTAAACTAATCACTGAGCAGCCCCTGAGGGCACAATTAAAGTTAGATAACGTGGATTTGTCATTAACACATTAAACCCAGTTTTCAGGACATTTTTACTGTAGCTTTCCCAGCACTGGGGATTGGCCTCAGGGTGGGGAGAAATCAGGTGCTAACAAAGTCATGGTTAAGGTGGGATCTAGCCGAGGTGTGACCAAAGGGAAACTAGAGGGTGGCGGGTGGACTAGGAATGGGGAGGTCAAAGGACTGAAGGTCATAGGCATATGAAAAGCAGTTTTAGCAGGTGCGGTGGCGTGTAGATGATGAAAGACAGGTTCTCCGGAAGTGCCAAGATATGTGGGTAGAGTAGAGACAGGTGTACTTAGAATCACAGCTAACCATCAGGGTGCAATTGCAGGCTGGCTTTCCTGGGGAGCAGATGCTGAAATAGTAAGGAGTGCAAGAGGCTGACTGAGGGGGAAACACCAGTGAAAGAAATGGGGAAGAAATAGGATTGGCCAGGGGGACCCATCAGACCATCGTGATGCTGGTCTGACAAACCCTTTTTATCTTCCCAATGAAGAGCTCAAGGACAAGGAATACCCTTTAGAGCGGTCCTGTGTTGAGTGCGAACAGCAAGGTCCTTGAACCTCCGCCTTGCTTAATCATTGGCTTGGGGCTGTGCAGAAAAGAGCAGGAGCCCCTCTTGAAAGCTGAGGCAGACTCTGAAGAAGCTAACGGTTGGAGGCTGTCAGCTAATTGCACTTCTCACAGCTGACAGACAGCTAGTCCTTTCCTGAGGGGAATCTGAGCGTGCCCACAAGTACCTTTGTGCCAATGAGAGTTTTCAGTCATATGGATAGATACATGGTATGCTGAACATAAGGAGACTGATTGTATCTGGAGACGAACGAAGGCACCCCTGCCTCTGTGCAGACACAGCTCTGCACCAGGGCGTGCAGCTTCCTCATTCACTCTTCCATCTAGGCCCCTTGGGTAAGGCATAACCTGCAAAACTGTATGCAGTGACCCTGATGGGTAAACTGGGAAGTCAGTAAGTACAGCTGTCATTCCCCTTCCGTCTCAGGGGAGCCCAGATGTCCCCCCTCCTCCAGAGCAGAGGAAAGTGATCTCCCAGGTGGTGAATAATCCAACCCAATCAACATAACCCCATTATCTTTGCTACGGATTGGCTCTGGAATTTGGGCTTAAACCAATCACTTTTTGCACTTCCCTTTTATTGGTCCATGGGTGGGCACATGACCTAAATTTGTCCAGTCAGACATGATTGGAGGAGAGTTCCAACCCCACCTCTCACTCACACTGGGACCACAGCAAGGAGTGTGTGGTGCCAGTTGCTTCAGCTGCCGAGGGGAACCAGCCTTCGGGTTAAGTTTACAGAGGGCAGGTGGAAAGAACCTTGGTCCTTGGATCCTTGATGGCATTGTCAAGCCACTCAGTCACAGAGCCCTGAAATCTGATCTAAACAATTCCTATCAGGTAAGAGCAGTATCCCTATTAGCTAAGCCAGCCAGGGTTGGGAGTTTAGATTCTTGCAGCCCCAAATATCCTAAAATTGACACAGGGTATTAGAGGCGCTATCTGGGCAATTAACCTAGGAGGCTCCCCAAAGTGCTGGCAGAGGAAAAGGTGAGAGGTAGCTTTTGGTTAACGTCATGCAATACGGTGGCAAACTTTCCTTGAAGTTGGTAGATAATAGCGATCTGGGCAGGGGGTAAAGAGAGGGCAAGGCATTTTTCAAAAGCATTGCTGCTAGGGGTTGAGAAACAATATTCAGTGTGATTGAAGACATGGGCTCTGGGTTCAGGATGCTTAAGTTCACATTCTGACTCTATCATTTAACAGCCACACCCCCTCTGGCAGCTAGATCTCTCTAGACCACATTTTTTTCATCCTCAATAGGATGGCTGCAAGGAACAAAAAGGATAATATATATCAGGCATCAAGTACATAGTAAAGCTCAGTAATTATTACTTTAAAACTATCAGATGAATGGAGACTGTTTCTCAACAAAAATCACACTGTTGACCTAAAACTCTAAACTATCTGTTTTGTATCCAGGAAAAAGGCAGAGGGAATGGAACAGAACAGCTGGAAATGTTGCTCCTGGGGAGGTGAGAACTGAGAAGTGAATTTATGGGGTTTGATTGGTCTCTCCTGTCTGTGGACTGGAAGTTGAGAAACACCAGCTAAGAGCAGCCTTGAGTGCTGGGTGCTGTAGGAGCAGACTGCTTCCTTTGAGTACAGGAGGGGGTGGAATTGACATGAGGTGCATGAGTGTGGAGCATGGGAGGGGCTGCTGCAACCTTGCAAGAGGATCCCGCAAATGGAGATGGAGGGTGGGCTGATACTCCCGGAGCCTGAGTCATGGAAGACTTTATAGACGGACTACATCCAGAGTCCCATAGAGGTCAAAATGACAGCCAGGGCTCTGGCTCAGCCACTGGTGGAGGACACCCACCCTCATGTTAGGGGCCAGCAACGACTTAAAGAAGAGGACCACATCTGTCCTTGAAAGGGAAGGCATTTTATTTTTCTAATTTTGCTCGGGCTGTGCTGATGTGCATGGCAGAAACATCTAGCATCTGAAGTAGGCTGACTCTAGCCGTGGTTCTCAACCTTCCTAATGCCGCGACCCTTTCATACAGTTCCTCATGTTGTGGTGACCCCCAACCATAAAATTATTTTCATTGCTACTTCATAACTGTGATTTTGCTACTGTTATGACTCATCATGTAAATATCTGATATGCAGGATGTATTTTCAGGGGTCGCGACCCACAGGTTGAGAACCGCTGCTCTAGGGTACCCACCTCCGGAATCTGCGGGGCCCCGGGGCTCGGCTACCAGGATGAGAAGGCTGGCTCTCCTTTCTGCTCACGGGGCCTGTGGTTAATGTGCTGCCAGGTCACTAGCAGTTTGTAATCATGTTTGTGTCCACTGTGGTGAGTTCCCCAGGGAGATTCGGGGGATTGGAAGACAGTGTTGCTGCCGGGCTATGTGTGTCCAAAGGTCACCCCGCTGCTCTGCGTGGGGTCAGAGAAATAGGGAGAAGAGTCAGGAGGACAGGGGGTGCCGGCACAGGAGCCTTTGCCAAGATCAGAATGTTCCCCATCGCTGCGAGCAGATGAGATCTTGGAACCTGGAATCGCACAGTCCCAGCTCCAGCAGGGCCCCTGGCAGCAGCCCCAGTGTCTTCAGCTACAGACACCACCTCTGTGAGTGCCAAGAAAAGCAAACACAGGCCCCAGATCTCCTGTTGCACCAACTGGAAAGGAGCCCACAGTAGAGGAGCTGAGCTGTGAGGACAGTCTTCCCATAGCTCTTGGTTTTCTGCCATCCTCCCCGGCCCGGATTGAACAAACAAACAACCCACTTGTAATAAAATTTGCAGGTGTGGCTGGTTTATATTCTGGGATTCTCTTTTGATCAAATTCCCTGTAGGATACTGGGATAAAACGGTGAATAAAGCTGGATAACGCAATTCAGACGTTTGAGGCTGAATAGGAGAGGGGGAATCCTGAAAAAGCAGGGATTCTATTCTGCCCCCCTGGGAGCTGGTTCTTTTTAGTGGCCTGGTATGGTGTCACTCAATACATTTCTCAGAATACGTTTCTTCAGCCAGCCCTTGGGAAACGTATTCTGAGGTTGTCTCCTTAGGGATAGGGGACAGGGGGAGGGGTTGCTCTGTAAAGCTTAAAGAGCGAAGCATTTGATCCAGTGATCCCACTTCTAGGAATATATCCTAAGAAACCAGAAACACCAATCTGAAAGAATATATGCACCGGAGATTGTTTAAAATGTATAGAAATGCTTAAAATAAAACAAACAAAACGTAAAACAAACACTCATGAAGCTACCCAGCTTAAGAAACAGAACACTGATCCTTTTTCAAAAAAAGATGGAATTTGACTTGCAGTTTCTATCATGATGGTAAACTAGCGTGGATTCTTGGTCCCTCCCGCTAATGTTGACTTGGCAGGAACTACAGGAGTGAGGACCGCTCTGCTGCGGCCATCACTCCCAGAAACCCTGGACTCTCAATTATGCCACACCCACCCAGAATAATCAGATTGCCCTTGCCTCTGCATCATCCCCTCATGGGTCCGGCCTCTGATTGGTCAAGCGTAAGTCACATGACTGTGCCCTGGCTGCTTAAGAGAGAGGCTAGGAAAGCTGCTCCCCTGCTGATTACTCTGAATGAAGGAGGGTGTCCTGCCTTCATTCACTTTATGTTGTCCCCATACAGGAAGGTGATTCAGATACTGAGCACAAAAATGACAAAAGTCTATGGTACCAAGTGTAGCTCCTCTTTAGGCCAGTCTCCTGAGCTCCAGCTGGTACATCAGCATCCTTCTTCCCTTTACTTGGCTATTCCTCAGGTGTGTCACACTGAGCATATTCAACTCTGAGTTTATTGTCTTTCCCCCAATCATCCTTCTCCTCTATTCCTTTATTTGGTGAATGGCACTGCCATCTCCAACTGCTCACCTCAGAAACTTGGAGACCATCCTGGAATTCTTCAATATTTTCTATATTTAATTTTAACATCTTTGGAATGTATATCCAACCCATTTCCTTCGTCTCCTACTCGTTGTCCCCTGCTTGAATCAGCCCCAGAGTTAGGTGTGCCAGCCCTCCTCAGTCTCTGGCTGAGGGTGTGCCTGGAGCGAGCCTTCCATAGGTATCAAAGTGGGCTCCAGCAGCAAGAGAGAACTGTCAGGTGCTGAAATGCAGGTGCTGGCAGCTGGAGGACTGGTGGTGTGCAGCAAAGTCCTAAGGGAGAGGCACTGGCCTCCTATCTTCCTTGCATATATTGTACCCCTCTGCTAAACCAATTTTCTACTTTTTGGCCGAAGTAGTATTCTGAAATTGCAATTTGATCATCATGTCATGGCTCTGCTGATATTCCTTTTAAAGTTTTCCATAACTTTCTATGTGAGATCAAAATCATGTAGCCAGGTGTACAAGGTCTTCCTCTTTCCTCCATTATTTGTTTCTTTCTTACTTCTTCAGCCTGATTTCTTTTTAAAAAAATATATATTTTATTGATTTTTTTACAGAGAGGAAGGGAGAGAGATAGTTAGAAACACCGATGAGAGAGAAACATCGATTCAGCGGCCTCCCGCACATGCCCCACTGGGGATGTGCCCACAACCAAGGTACATGCCCTTGACCAGAATTGAACCTGGGACCTTTCAGTCCACAGGCCGATGCTCTATCCACTGAGCCAAACCGGCCAGGGCTCAGCCTGATTTCTTACCACCTCTTTTCTCTATCCCCTCACAAATACCATATTCCATTCTTGTCAAACCACTTGCAGTTCCCAGAATGTGCCCCATTCTTTCCTGCTTCTGTATCTCTGCTGACCCTGGCTCCCTCCTTGGAATGCTTCTCCAGGCTCCTCTACCCGATTCCTTCTAGACTGTGGAGTAGCCGAGCACGTGAGGCTCTGGGTAGACTACCAGAGTTTCAATCAGAGTGGAGAGAAAGAGGGGGAAGCAGAGGTATCTATATACCTACATATCTATGTGGGTGTTTCTTGTAAAACTTTATCCTGAAAATGTGTTCTGCTGCTAATAAAATATGCACAAAATACCACATGCGGGCGTGCATGTACAGTGCGAAGTTGACTTAAAACTTTAAGTAAAGTTTATTAAGTTAATTTTAGGGAACGTTGTGGAGTGAAAGAAGATGTAGTGTTGAGGATTGAGAAAGGTATGTTGAGATGGTTTGGACATATAGAGAGGATGAACGAAACGAGATAGACGAAACAAGTATACAAAACAAGTGTGGATGGGAGAGTTGGAAGGGGTCGACCTCAGTGAACGTACCTCAATCAGATTGAGGACATTTTTAGCACAGGCCAGCTTAGGAGTACCCTAATTAGGTTAATAACAATGTACCGAGGAAAACCAAGATGGTGGCATAGGTAAACACTGGAGATTGCTGCCTCGCACAACCACTTCAAAAATACAACTAAAAGACAGAACGGACATCACCCAGAACCATAGGGAGGCTGACTGAGGGGAAATTCTACAACTAGAAGGAAAGAGAAAAGCATACCGAGACTCAGAGGAGGCGCGGTGCTGACGTAAAATACAAAGGTGCGGAGGTGCGCGCGGAGCGGGCTGGCGGCTGAAGGCGTGGTTGTCTGTTTCAATTGGGAGGGAGTCTCAGGCTCTGAGCTCCAGTTCTGGGCGAGTCTCTGGGGACCCAGACTCAAACGGGAGAAGCGGGACTGTCTGGCATCGGTCGGAACTCGAGGGCAGCTTTCTCTCTGAGGTACTTGCAGCGGTTGCTGGGACACTGAGAGGCAGAGCCTCTGGGGACGGGACTGAGAGCAGCCATAACTGCTTGCTCCTCAAGCCCTGTTGATCCCCTGGGACCTGCCCCGCCCAAGCCTTGCACGGGGGCATTTGCTGGATAGCCTCAGGCAGAGGCTAGATTAGCACCTCCCTAGAGATCAGGACAGAAGTTCTCCCACTGCAGACACAGCTGATTCTCACAGTCAATTGGCCTGGAGGTCAAATCCCTCCCAGTGTTACCTACAACAATCAAGGCTTAGCTACAACAAGACTGCGCACAAGACCACAAGGGGGTGCACCAAGAGTGTCTACCTCAAGTAATTGGGACACTTAGCACAGAAAGCCACTCTATCAACACAGCGAAACATAAAAAATGCCGAGACAAAGAAACAGGACACAAATGACAGAAATGGAGGAAAGCAGACTGCTGGATATAGAATTCAAAACCACACTTTTGAGGTCTTTCAAGAGTCTTCTAGAGACTGCTGATAAACTTAATGAGATGTACAAGAAATCTAACGAGACCCTCGATGTTGTGATAAAGAACCAACTAGAAATTAAGCATACACTGACTGAAATAAAGAATATTATACAGACTCCCAACAGCAGACCAGAGGATCGCAAGATTCAAGTCAAAGATTTGAAATACGAAGAAGCAAAAAACACCCAACCAGAAAAGCAAAATGAAAAAAGAATCCAAAAATATGAAGATAGTGTAAGGAGCCTCTGGGACAGCTTCAAGTGTACCAACATCCGAATTATAGGGGTGCCAGAGATGAGAGAGAGCAAGATATTGAAAACCTATTTGAAGAAATAATGACAGAAAACTTCCCCTACCTGGTGAAAGAAATAGACTTACATGTCCAGGAAGTGCAGAGAACCCCAAGCAAAAGGAACCCAAAGAGGACCACACCAAGACACATCATAATTAAAATGCCAAGAGCAAAAGACAAAGAGAGAATCTTAAAAGCAGCAAGAGAAAGAAACTCAGTTACCTACAAGGGAATACCCATACGACTATCAGCTGATTTCTCAACAGAAACTTTGCAGGCCAGAAGGGAGTGGCAAGAAATATTCAAAGTGATGAATACCAAGAACCTACAACCAAGATTACTTTATCCACAAAGCTATCATTCAGAACTGAAGGTCAGATAAAGAGCTTTACAGATAAGGAAAAGCTAAAGGAATTCATCACCACCAAACCAGTATTATATGAAATGCTGAAAGGTATCCTTTAAGAAGAGGAAGAAGAAGAAAAAGGTAAAGATACAAATTATGAACAACAAATACACATCTATCAACAAGTGAATCTAAGAATCAAGTGAATAAATAATCTGATGAACAGAATGAACTGGTGATTATAATAGAATCAGGGACATAGAAAGGGAATGGACTGACTATTCTTGGAGGGGAAAGGGGTGTGGAGGATGGGGGAAGAGACTGGACAAAAATCATGCACCTATGGATGAGGACAGTGGGTGGGGAGTGAGGGCGGAGGGTGGTGTGGGAACTGGGAGGAGGGGAGTTATGGGGGGGGGGGAAAGAGGAACAAATGTAATAATCTGAACAATAAAGATTTAATTTTAAAAAAACACACAAAACAAAACAATGTACCTACCTAGATAGCTTAAGTTTAAAAAAATTTGGCTCTCAAAAGAAATTTCAAAAAAAAAAAAAAGAAAGAAATTTCAGTCTTTGTACTGTTGATATTTGGCTCTGTTGACTAATGAGTTTGCCGACCACTGTTGTAGGGGAAGATTAACCTTCTATGATTAAATGGTTCCATAGGGATGTTAAACTAATAAATATCAAAACTGAGGAACACTTTTTATTCCTAAAAAGAAAATTAGTTGAATAATTGTTTTCAGATAGTAATATGTCATTTAGTCCCTCATTTTGTGTAAGTTGGAGAATGTCTAAATAAAATGTTATCCATAAACAGTTTAATTTTAGTTCCCAGTTATGTTATTAGTTCTAAATATATGCTCTGAGAAGTTTTGTGCTCTTAAACATATTAATACTCATTAAACTCAATTTAGGAGGCAATTCTAGACACATCATAACTTCTGGCCAAAGAGAATCCAGGTTTTGGTAAACGTAAACTATACAAACACCATTCCTGGTTAAGCTGGCAAATGATGCCCATCTCATGTCATTATGAGAACAATAACGTAAAAATGAAGTAAACAGACATTACAGGTCTAGCGTGCACTTGTTCTAGCTAGATCTACCAGAAAAAGTCTAGGGTGGAGTCTGCAGGGGAGAAGGTGCTGAGACAAGAAATGGGGTAAAGTGAGAGAAGTTGAGGGATATGAAAGGGGTTAAACTGAGCCGGCATGTGTGAAATCTTAGGGGTACCAAGGATTTGTTTTGCAATAGACTTTGGTCAAAGTCAGTGAAGATAATCAACCATACAGTGCCACGTCCACCTGGTCATCATGATTTACATTGCTGCTAGGGAGGAACCGTGGGCTACAGTGGTGGCTGTCCTGGTGATTTGTGTAAGTTGGCTGGAGATTGTGGCATTTGTGGCAGCTACTGCTTAGATGGCAATCTGTGCTAACTGGAGGATCAGGCCCAACAAGAGGTAGGAGAAGTAGAGCAGGGAGTCAACAGTATGTTTTACTAGAAATAATTTAGCCACTCTCCTATTCAGGGACATTTACATGAACAACCCCTAGACATTACTATATCTCTCTGCATGGGACATGAGTATATCTGCAGAATGTAAATTCCTAGAAATAAAATATATTTTGTTCTTTTTTATCATGTCACTTTTTGCTATTATTTTTCTTAACCTCTCACTATTATAATAGTTTAAAAAAACAATGAAATTGTGTATTAGGATCCTTTGGCCACAAGTTACAAAAAATCCACCTCACAACTGTTAAAAGAAAAAAAAAGGAAACGTTATGCCCGGCAGGGATGGTTCAGTGGTTGGGCATCGACCTATGAACTAGGAGGTCACAGTTAGATTCTTGATCAGGGCACATGTCTGGGTTGTGGGCTGGGAGGCAGCCAATCAATGATTCTCATCATTGATGTTTCTATCTCTCTCTCCTTCTCCCTTCCTCCTTGAAATCAATAAAAAATATTTTTTAAAAAAGGAAATATTATTTTACATAAAAGTCTCCCACGCTAATGACTTCAGGACTGATTTATTTAGTGGCTCAACATCAACCAGGACTGAGGTTCTCTCCATCTTTCCACTGTGCCCTTCTCAGTTTGTGGGCTGTCTTCAGGCTAGCTCACCTCTAGGCGGCAAGGTGGTTATGGCAGATAAGAATTGGTCTCTCCCTTGTGGCTCTTTTTAAGAGTAAAGAAATTCATTCCAGTTGCTTCCCAGCAAACTTGCCCTAAAAATCACACAAACAAATGTCTGGATAAGTAATTGTGAGGGGAATGGGATGGCCTTAGACCAATTGGGATTTCCCTCTGAGATGGGAGCAGGGCCAACCTCCTCTGATGCTAAGGCCTGGGAGGGAACGCACACATCTATAAGCAACCAAGGTTCTATAAAAAAAGAGAAGAGGGAGGAAAATGGTTGTTGGCTAGACATCTAACAATGTCTATTACAGAGCATGTATGTTCTGTCTTCTTTCAGAATAATCTGTTATTAACATGCAGTAAATTGAATTTATCTATTTTTAGAAATATTTTTATCAATATGTACTAGTAACAGTGGTAGTATTGAGTTGTTGACAACCATGTATACCCTCAGAGATATATTCAAAATAAAGTTATTTCCAGTTTAAGGGATTAATACACCTAATGTAGATTTAAGAGGTATTTTATAAAATTGTTCTTGTTCTTTTGAAACCAGGCGACTAAATCTCTGTTATAGTGATCACAGCTAAAAGAAAGACCAAATTTATGTACGAGAAATCTTGTTTAAAGTTTGTAAATCTTTAACTATGTTGTTTCAAAATAGAAATAGCATTTTAATCTGCTTGTACGCTAACTCATATTGCATTGGCCAACTCGTATTTTAAAATACTAATTTGGCTTTGAAGATTTATTCATACACTTTTGGAGTAGACAAATGTGGCACTTTAATTAAACCTGACTTAGGGACAATGTATTGGCTTCATGTGGGTTCAAAAATTTAGATGCTATTTTTCATTATGGCTGCAGGTTCCAGTCACTATTCATCTCAAACTGTTGCAATTTAATCCCTTGTTTTGGTGTTTTAAAGATATTGATTATCTAAGAGAAAGAGGAAAGAAGACATTGGAGAATTGAAAGTATAATCACGATAACTGAGGCAGGATGTGTTTAGAAAAATTTCAAAATCATAGTGCTTTGCATATTAAAATAAATACTTCTTTAACTGCCTATATAAACAAAGGTAGAACTAAAGGATTTTTAAAAATCAGTATCTACAGTCCAGTGGTCTGTTCTAAATGTTAGAACTACATTTTCTGTTACTTACTGCTGTTCCTTTTCTCTTGGCTTGGCAGGGAGTGTAGTTGTATTATATTATTATTATTATTATTATTATTATTATTATTATTACTAGAGGCCCAGTGCACAAAATTAGTGCACGGCAGGCGGGGGGGGCGGCATGTCCCTCAGCCTGGCCTGCACCCTCTTGCAATCTGGAACCGCTGGATCCTAACTGCTTACCTGCCTGCTTGCCTGATCGTCCCTAACTGTCTCTGCCTGTCTGCCTGATACCCCCTAACCATCTCTGCCTGCTGGCCTGATCACCCCTAACTGCTCCCCTGTTGGCCTGGTCACCCCTAACCACCTCTGCCTTGGCCCCCGCCACCATGGCTTTGTGCAGAAGGATGTCCGGATGGATGTCGGGAAGACATCTGGTCTAATTAGCATATTACCCTTTTATTAGTATAAATTATTATTATTGTCTCTAACCTCCTCAGTCCCCCTCTCATTCCCTACTTGGTTCTCCATGTACACAGTCAACAGCTTGGTTATTGCCAACATCATACCCAACTACTCAAGCCTGAATTCCAGTGTTATGCCAGAGTCTTTCCTGCCCCTCCCCCAAATTAGCCAATTGTTCCCCTATGTCTCATGCATTGCACCTAAATATCACTAAAATAATTTTATTCTCATGTGCTACTTTGGTCTGCTTTATTTACTCATAGTTTTCCCTTGGAGATGCTTCTTTCTCACTCTTAGTTCAAGTGGTCTGGTGAAGGCTGCAGAGGTGGACATAGAATTCAGCCCTGCACAATCAGCATATCCCATTCCTGTACACCAGTGGTTCTCAACCTTCCTAATGCCGCGACCCTTTAATACAGTTCCTCATGTTGTGGTGACCCCCAACCATAAAATTATTTTCGTTGTTATTTCATAACTGTAATTTTGCTACTGTTATGAATCGTAATGTAAATATCTGATATGCAGGATGTATTTTCATTGTTACAAACTGAACATAATTAAAGCATAGTGACTAATCACAAAAACAATATGTAATTTTATATGTGTTTTCTGATGGTCTTAGGCGACCCCTGTGAAAGGGTTGTTCGATCCCCAAAGGGGTCGCGACCCACAGGTTGAGAACCGCTGCTGTACACAGTGATGGGGGAGAATGATGGATACATGTCCCAAGTTCTTCCAATGAGATGCATGGTCAGATTTTTTAAAAAAATATTTTTTAAATTAAATCATTGGTCAGTTGCCTTCTGCATGCCCCACACTGGGGATCGAGTCTGCAACCCAGGCATGTGCCCTTACCAGGAATGGACCTGTGACCTCCTGATTCATAGGTGGATGCTCAACCTCTGAGCCACGCTGGCTGGGCCATACTCAGAACTTCACTGGGACTTCTGAAGCTGCTGATAGGATGTGATATAGCCTGGAGCTGCTTACAGGCTGCTGCAGAATCAAAGAGAAGAAAGAGAGAGAGGTCAGGATGCCGCCCTAACCAACTGAGCTACCTGAACAGGACCAGGATTGTTTTATTTGAATTGCATCTTAACTGATAGTTCTGTTCAAGACTATTCTATCTTTAAAGATAGAGCCTAAGCCCGTACTTCTGAACCCCGAATAGAACTAATGCTTGATACATAGTAAAGGTTCACCTTAATGTTAAAAATGGGATTCAAGCCTCAGATCCATTTCAATCCTGGGATTTTATGGTTTTATTCTGTAAACCACGTATGATGCCTGATCTCATTCTGGCATCTACCCCCCACCACCAGCCACTCTCTTGCATGTTATTTTAAAGGGAACCCCCAAACCAGGAAGCGGAGGTTGGTCTCCATTTCTCTGTAATATATATTGCTGCTGATATTACCTTCCTTGCTTAATAAATTTCTAATCATTTATCCACATTTGTTCTGTTTCCATTTCATACATAGGACTTGTAAAGATTTTTCAACATGAGAATGAAATTTCAGATTCCTTCGAATATGGTTTCACTCAGAAAACACTTAAAACAATAATTCTGACCTCGGAATTCAATATATTCACTGCTGCCAGTGGCAGTCATCAAATTTGGCTCCTTGAGAGGCTGCTCTGGATCTCAGGTAAAATTTTTCATCAGCTTAGATAAAAATGCATTACTTTAGGTCCTGACTTATGCCCCACGGGACTGATCAGGCTGATGGTGATGATTATTACAATTACCGTTGGCTGAACACTAATTCCAGATTTTGTGAATTAACCCCTCCTTCAACCCCTCTATTATTACAGTAGGGATGAGAACTTTATTTTATAATACATGTGCTGTTTGATACCCATTGGCAGTAAAGGAAAATTATCCATGTATATTTCTCATTTGTCAGTGGTATCAAAGAATTCAAAATGGATATCTCTCAATTAGCTCCTCAAAGTGGCTTGTGGTGTTATCACTTGGAAGGAGGCAAAATTAGTTATGTCCTTTATCGAAAGGAAGTTTAGTGAAAAAATAATTACTTCTTAAACTAACCATGGAAGGGCTTTTACTCTCTGAGAAGTAAAGACCAGAGTCCTTAGATCATCACTAAACTTGTTCCAAGCCAGATACTGATTGTTTAAACATTGGCAAGAAAGGTGAAAGAAGTCCCCTGAGTTGGTGGCTTCTTGCTGAGAGAGAGGAACATAAAACATACGATCCAAAATTCTTTTGGGCATGCACCTTAGTCAAAGAATCTGGATGTTAGAGCTAGAGCTAAAATACTGATTATACCCACCAAAATTCAAACCTTTCCGAAGGACATTCAAGAAAGTTAATAATACTCACCTTTGCAATCCAGGCACTGCCCTTAATGATGAGATATTGTTTTTAGACTTCCTCAGGGTTTATCTCACCCAAAGGCTTTTCCTTATTAAACAAATCCCTGGAGAATATTTTTAAAACCAGCTTTATCTGCTCTTGAGGTGTCAACTAAAATAACTTCATTTGTTGAACAAGTGCCATGAAAAAAAAAAGTAACATAATAAAAAAGTGATGGGATATAAAAATAAAAAGTAACATAATAAAAAGTGGTGACTGCTTTAGAATGAATGGTCAGGGAGAGAAAGTGACTGTTGAGCTAGAATAGGAGCTGGACAATAGAAGGTCTGGAAAGCAAGCATTTTGTTTTATTATTATTTTTAAAAATCTTAATGCTTTTCAATGCTAGAATCTCTTTTTTTAAAAAAATATGTTTTTATTGATTTCAGAGAGAGGAGGGGAGAGAAAGAGAGAGATAGAAGCATCAATGATGAGAGAGAATCATTGCTCGACCAAGGGAGGCGAGCCTTTTAGGAGACCCAGCAGGAATGAAGGTGTTGGGATTTTCTGGAGTAACTGAGAAACATACATGTTGGAGCAAAGGTGGGAGTAGGTATCTAAGATGAGGTTTGATGAGAAGGCAATACCCAGGTCCATCAGACCTTAAGAATGTTTGGATTTATTCTAAGTGTAACGGCAAGCTGTTGGACATGATCTCATCTGTGTTTTTAAAGCACACACATGTTGCTGTGTAGAAAATGAACATTATGAGGTAAGAGTGGAGATAGGAGACTGTCAGGAGGCTGTTGGGTAAGTCCAAATGAAGCATAATGGTGATTGATTGGAGTGATAGGAAATGGAGAAAAGTGAATGGATTCAGGACATATTCTGGAAGAACAGCCAATAAAACATTTTGATGAATTGCATATGGGGTGTGAGAAAAAGAGATGGATCAAGGCTTGAACTAATTGGATGAGGTGCAATTGAGTTAAATGGGAAAACTGGCGAAGGACCAGGTTATTTTTTGGAGTTAAAAAAAAAGAAATTGTTTGTGGACATAATAAGTTTAGGTTCCTTTTAGATATCCAAGAAAAGTTTTTTGGAAGACAATCTTGATAATATTGTTTTCACTGGAGTATTGAGGAAGTGGGGAGTGACACTCAAAACAACTCTTTAAAGAAGTTTTAAAGGGAAGAGAAGCAGTGATATGGTGTGACAGCCAAGGTGGATGTAGAGTTAAGGAACATGTGTTTTGTTTTAAGATGGAAGATACTGAAGCATATTTGTAAAAATGGAAGAAATTGACAGTGCATTGCTATGAAGGGAAGGATGAATTCCCCCAAAAGACAGGAGAAGAGATCAAGAGCAGAAATGGAAGGTTGGTCTCTGATAGAAATAGGGAGATTTTATCCATAGCCAGTAGGGGGAGGGCAGAGAGTGTGCATAGAGATGTTTTGTAGAGTTGGAGGCAGGAAGATGAGGAATTCCGTCTGATATCTGTATTTTTCCCAGTGAATTATGAGGGACCTGCCAAGATTGGTGGGGAGAAAAAGGGAATATAGGAGATTTGGAGAAGAAAATAGAAGACGTAGTATGAACTGACTGAACATCTGAAAGCATGAATAGGGGTTTTGAACTGTGCTGTGTGCCCAACTGAGATTTGTGTTGGTGTTAAAGTTAAAACAGCCAACATGGTTGGTTATGTTTTTCCATAAACATGTGAAATCTTTGGGAGATCTGGTCCAGGCCTGGAGTAGTTGTAACAGTGAGTTTAATGGTGTTAGGGGAGTTTACTAGGGGAATATTACAGTGGGGAGAGACTGGATGTTTGCCCATGATTATAATTAGGGACTATGGGTATCTGTATATCATAACACAAGAAAGTGATGAATGGTGAAAAAGGCAATTGGGCCAATGGATCAAAGATCTCTATGAAATCAAAGACATTGCAGGGAGAGTACTTAAGTGGAAATCTTCAGGGGAGCCATTAACACATAGTGTTGTTCATGCCCCGCCACCAAAAGTGCTGATTTAGTTGGTTTGGCATGGAACCTCAGCGTCGGTGTTTTAATAAAGCTTTGTAGGTGATTATAGATGCAACTCACTATAAAAACCACTATGTAACAGCAGATGGACAATCAATTCACACTTGAGGACCAGTGATTCTCTAGGAGTGGGGCCACAGAACAACTGATGTTTGTATGGTGGCCTGGGGGCAACCTGGGAATGAGCAAGGGTTTCTTCCTCCCCTGATCAAACAGTGTCCACAAAGGTAAATTTAAATGTAACTACAGTAAATATTAACTGGGACCATAATTCCAACTATTAACAGAAGGACGTTTCCACTGTTATGAACATCGCTGTGGTGTGGCAGCCTGGGAAAGGGAAGGGCAAGCTCAGAGGGCCCCTGTGAGGGCCCCCTCGAAGCTCACGAGTCCTGGGTGTTCTGAAGTCATTCGTGGGGCCTCTCTCCTCTCAGTGTGGAGGAATACACATCGCCCTTGCATGTATATGATCAAAAGTAATCAAAGGAAACCACAGCAAAGCAACCCAAAGTGCAAATTCCCTATCGCCCTCCTCCATTTATTCTACAGGTTAAAAACATGACCAAGTGTCACATACTGGCTTAATGAGATAAAATGCATTTTCTGTATATTAATCAACAAAAAATATTATTACAGAGCAATTTCAGAAGAAGTCCTTTAAATAACAAAGTATGTTTGTGATACACAACACTCGTTTCTAGTCTTGCTGAATCCTGCACTCAGAACAGCCCGAGTCACCCCAGGAGCCAGCAGAAGGTTAGCTTCATGTGAAGTCATATCTGGATGGGCCTTTCTGTACTGGCTTCCTCTAGGCGCAGGGAACAGGTAATCTCCCAGGCTATAAAGTCAACTTTGGGCCTCTTACCTGCCTGGCCACAAAGTAACCAAGTGGCAGAAAACAGATGTAAAATCAAAGAGAAAGCAGGAAAAAGCCATGTAGTGTTCAGCCATGGCTGGGTCCGAGCATTATGAGCTCCAAGTAAAGTAAAATGTGGCTGAAAAACTTACAGAACTTTCTCAAGCAGGGCTTCTGTTGCTTACTCCCTCCACTGCACAGGCAGCAGGGGAACCAGCAGTAAAAAAAAAAAAAAGCATAAAAATGTTAAAAGAAAATAAAATTCAAGGCTTTTAAAATGTCAAAGGATGCTTTCTGCTGGTTTGAATCTAAAATGGAATTTATCAATAAGAGATGAAAATAATCAAACAGTGTCCAAAAGGGTAAATTTGAATGTAACTACAGTAAATATTCACTGGGACGATAATCCTAACTGTTAACATGACTACATTTCCATTGTTACAAACATTTGGTTTAACTTAATCCCCAGCATATATTACTGCCAAAAGGAATCTCATTGACAAGAGCTAATGCATTGGTTACTCTTAAAACTATCCCCTTTTAACTGTTGACTTACTGGTAGTGTTGGTCATGGAAACGACTATTTTTATTACCATTGTCATCAATCTCAGTGAAGTTCAGGGATATTTGCTTGTAGTCACTATAGTTTATTCCTTTGCTGGTTGGAAGCCACATGTGTGAACAAGAGCCCAGAGGTTCGGGTGATGCTACATTTCTATCGGATGACAGCGTGACTGCGATTGGATCCGTTGAAAATGTTTGGCTGTGCTTCCAGTCCAGATTCTTTCGACTAAAGCCAACAGGCAAGAAGAAGCAGAAACAAAATACATAGTGGACTCATTAAAATTTTTTTTTATATGATCAACCTTGCTTGGAAATTCTGAGGGTTGGGCAGTGGATAGGGGCTCTCCAATACTTCCCTCCAGCTTCTCAGACACTCCCCAGACGCAGACTGGCAAACACCTCTCAACATCTCAGAACACAGAGGAAAAGAGCATCGCCAGACTAGCATTTCAATGAAATAATGTAATATCGTGGAAAGAACTCTGGCCAAAAAGTGACTCAGGAAATGTAGGTTGAGCCCCAGTTCAGTCATCAAATAGAAAAGTCATCTTGGCCAAGTCATTTACTTTTGGGGCCTCAGTTTCCTAATCTGCAAAGTGAGAGAGGTCTAGAATATCAGTGGTTTGCAAATAGCACTGCTCTGGACCCTTCAGGAAAATAGCAGAGGAGGGACCCTACCAAATATATTGTTTGTTTTAGGTATTGGGGCTTTCTTTGAAGAAAGATTTCTACCATCAAAATTGTTTTACAAACTACTAGATTAGATGTTCTTTAAGGTCTCTTTAAGAATGAATACTTTGAATTTACAACAGTGGTTTCCAAATTTTTTTGGTCATGCATACTATTCAGTATTTTTTCATGTATTTCCAAAATGCTCATAAATTACATATGTGTATTATTGTGAACTCTTATAAACCTTCCCCCAAAATAGAAATGCCAAAAGGGAGTGAACCATAAATTTGTTTATTAACAGTTAAGGCCTTTTATTATCAATACTACATTTATCATCTCTGGTCATTGTTTTTAACATTACTGAATGGTACTTGTTAATTTTCTACTAGTACAGTAGAGCTCATGATAATCTTCAGTATTAATAGTACTATCTGTCAGGATCTACAAACAACAATTAAATAAATTGTCTATGGCTGTAGGATTCTCTGAATGATTCAAAGATCACAACACGTTGGAAGATGGTAAATTCAGTGCTCTTAATTCCAGACAAAATAATCCACTCTGGCTAGTTTAAGCAGAAAAGTGTTATTAAAAGACAGTAGGCCAGATCACTTCCTTTTCTAGTCCTCAAGGACCCCGCACCTGCCGGTACTTTGGCTCCATCCCTCGAGTGGAAAGCAACAGCAGTCACAGCAGAGTTTGAGCAGATGAGAGCGAACGTGGACAAGTTGCTCAAGGACACACTTCTGAGAATCTGGCCTCCCTGGAGCACTATGTGGAGACACAGGTCAAGGAGAATGCCTAGGATCTGGAAGCCAGCCTGGCTGTCCTGAAGTGGTAGCAGTTCTATCCAGCCTTCTTTCAGGCCACGATCACCACCCAGATCCTGCTAAAGACTTTCACCACGATGCCTGCCCCACAGTAACTTCATGATTAACCAGGCCCATCAAGAAGAACAGCCCATCCGACAGATTTTGTACCTCTGAGACCTGCTGGAGACCTGGCACTTCCAGGCCTTCCGGCAAGCCCTGGATGAAAACATGTGTCTTTTGGAAGATAGAACTGGTTTTGAAGATTCTGCCTGGAAATTTATCTAATTTATCTGCCATGTTGTGGGTGTCACTTACCAGCACATCATCGTTGGCTGCTGGTGGAGATGCTCGGAGACCTGACCCCGACAGTCAACTGAAATAGAGGTGTGGTGAGCAAGTAGGCTGGAGCGCTGATGAATGGGGCTGATCTTCATGTGTAGCCCAAGAACATCATGGTGAAGATGGGCTTTGACAGTATGTCCAGCATCATGGCCTCCTCCTAGTAACTTTGCAGGTGTTTAATAAAGATTTGTTGCCTTAAAAAAAAAAAGTAGGCCCTTTACAGATCTCTGGGAGAACCAGAGACCCAGGATTGCAAGTTTTACATAACAGCTAGGAGAAATGCCCTCCCATGGCACAGGACTGATTTAGCAAAACACGGTGGCTGTCCCTGCCTGCTTTTCCACATGATGCTTGGGACTGGATGCCAGAAACTCCAGCACAGTGGTCCCAGGAGTTCTGGCTGTCTCTGCCTCTTGGCTTGCCTGGAGGTCCACTTGCCCCCTAGTGACCACCACCTCACATTGCTCAGCCTGCCTCCTTATCTCTGCAGGTGTGTCCGCTGTTACAAGAAATCTTACTAAGGAGAAGGAACATATTGGGTAGGATGGCTGGGAGTGAAGAGAGAGCTGTTTGCTTCTAAGGAGGGGCCAGAGTCCAAATTACCAAATCCATGAAGGCAAAACTTGGCTGGCAGCCTGGATTAGAATAGATCTTTGAGTGGTCCTGAACAAGAGGGTAGAATGGGAACCAGGGCTTTCGGTCCACTTCTGGTGAGTGGCTTGGCTGCTGTAGGTTAAGTGGACCTGTCAGTCAGTGTGAGGGATGGCAGAGGCAAGGTCCAGCCCTAAGAAAGGGCAGTGACAGTAATGAGTTGGGAGGTCACTGCTCTCAGCCAACCAGATTGGGTTCAGTCCTCGGCCAGGACAGCACGTCTGTAAGACAGACTCAGCACACAGGGTGAGAGCCAAATGTTCAGAACATGTCCAGAAGCGGAAATCCACTTGAAGCACCCTTTTTGATTCTGGATATGGTAATAGCCACCCACTCTCAGGCCCTTTTCTGTAGGGAAAAGGAGTTAGTTAGTGCCCTTATACTACTACCAGCCCCACCTGTGGAGGGTTCAGAGCTGACCAGGCTATCACTGACAGGATGGATGAGGGCAATGCTTTAGTTGTTTACTGCTGCACAACAAACTATCCCAAATGTAGTGGTGCAAAGCAATAATCATGTTGTTATGTTCACAGGAACTCAGACAGGACAGAAAAGGATGGCTTGTCTCTGCTTCACAATATCTGGGACCTTAGCTGGTGAGACTCAAATGATTGGAGGAGACTCAGACAGTTGAGAGCGGGAACCATCCATGACTTCTTCACTCACCTGCCTGGTACCTGGGCTAGGATAACTCAAAGCTTGGGCTCTGCGGGGCCGGTTGGCTGGAGAACCTACACGAGGTCTTTCCATGTGGTTTGGGCGTCTCACGATGTGGTCACTGCATTCTGAGATAGAGGACACATGGTAGCATTCAGAGAGCAAATGTTCTAAGACACTCAGGCAGAAGCTGCATGGGCTTGTATGGCCCAGCCTTGGAAGTTGTACAACATCACTCCTATTCTCCTACTGATCGAAGCAGTCACAAGTCTGCCTAGATTCATGGAAAGGAGACACAGACACTACCTCTTAATGGGGAAAAAAATGTCAAAGACCTTGGGACCATATTTTAAAACTTCCACCAAGAGAAAATGAGACAAAGACAATCTCAGAAGCACATCAACTACACATAAATATTAACCAATACTTGAATAACTTACTTTATTTAAAAAATTATTGAAGACTTATGTACTATGCTAAGTGCTGGGGGTATGAAGTTAAGGCACAATCATCAAAGAGTTTACAGTCCACTGGAGAAGATAGGTGAACATACATTATAATAACAGAAGGTCAAATGAGGAAAGTTAGTCAAGACAGATGGTATAAAAGTGCTGAAGTAGCCTATAAAAAGGATTAATTACTATAGTAGAGAGGCTGTTATCTAGGGGAAAGCATATGAAGTTACAAAAATATGAATTTGATTCCCCCTTCACTATTTATTTATTAGATTGAACTATGTGATTTTTTCGGGGATGGGAAAAATCAGTAAAGTATTAGCAATTTTATATGGTCAACCTGTTACTAGCTAGGTCACCTTGAACAAGTCACTTAACTTCTAGAAACATTAGTTTCATCCCCTCAACAATGAGGCTAAAAATGTCGTAAGGTTACTTAGAAAATAAGGTAGTGCTTAACAGAGTAATAACTTAAGAAATGATTGTTGTGTTTTGTAATTATCCTATCTAATAATAGACAAACATGGTAATTGACCACACCTTTGCTATGCCTCCCATTGGCTAATCAGTGCAATATGGCAGCTAATTTGCATACTACAGGCAGGGTGGGACAGCGCAACTGCCAGCGCAAGCCACCATCCCGGGCTGCAGGCCGGCCCTAGAAGCTCCAGAAGCCACCCAGAAGCCGGTGATGGGGGGAAATGGGGGTCCCCTGCCCAGGCCTGATGCCTCTGGCAGAGGCGTCAGGCCTGGGTAAGGGGCTGATCTGGTGATAGGAGGGAGATGGGGGTCCCTTGCCCAGGCCTGAAGCCTGGGCCAGAGGCGTCAGACCTGGGTGGGGGGCGGAGCCAGCAATCAGAGGAGTCTGGGGGTCCCCTGCCCAGGCCTGATGCCTCTGGGTGAGGGGCCGATCAGTGATCGAAGGGTGATGGGGGTTGACGCCTCTGGCCGAGGCATCAGGCCTGGGCCAGGGCAGAGCCGGCCATGGGAGGGGCCTGGGGGGTCCCCTGCCTAGGCCTGATGCTTCGGAGAGAGGCGTCAGGCCTAGGCGGGGGGGTGGGTGGGGGAGGTGGGGTGGGGGAGGGCTGATCGGGCGATTGGAGGGTGATGGGGTCGACGCCTCTGGCCAAGGCATTAGGCCTGGGCGAGGGGCCGATCCAGTGATCGAAGGGTGATGGGGGTCGAAGGGTGATGAGGGTCGAGGCCTGGGCAAGGGCGGAGCTGGCCATGGGAAGGAGATGGGGGTCCCCTGCTCAGGCCTGAAGCTGTAGGGGCCAAGCCGGTGATTGGTGTGAACTACAGAGGAAACACCTTTTCTGACCGCTCATTGGCTAAGCTCCCTGTATGCCACTGGTAATATTCTTAGTAACTTGGGTAATAAGAATGCAAAAAGGTGATCCAGGGTTTTTCAGCACACTCCTGGCGAAAAAAACGAAGGTTTGCTGCTAGAGGGCTAAGAAATGTCATATCCTGCCCTAGCCAGTTTGGCTCAGTGGATAATGCCTTGGCCTGCCAATGGCAGGGTCTGGGTTCAATTCTGACCAAGGGCATGTACCTAGGTTGTAAGCTCCTCCCTGGCCGGGGCCCAGGTCAGGGCTCATGCAGGACGCAACCAATCAAAGTGTTCCTCTCACTTTGATGTTTCTCTCTGTCTTTCCCTTTCTCTTCCACATTCTCTAAAAATCAATGGAAACATATCCTCAGGTGAGGATAAAAAAAAAAAATAAAGAAATTATTATATGAAAAACACATGCTGAAAATGCCTAAAGAAAGTTGTCATTTTTTTCATGGTGAAGGGACTGGAGTCCATGTTGATGAAAAAACCTTGCTGGCTGCGGTGACTGGCAGTGGCTGCAGCAGTGGGGTGATGGGGCTGGTCAGCCTGTCACCTCCCACAAAGGGAGGCCAGACTGTGGCTTAGACCTGCTCCCCAAGGGGAGCAGGGAGCGGGCCTAAGCCATCACTAGGACATCCCCTGAGGGCTCCCAGTATGTGAGAGGGGGCAGGCTGGGCTGAGGGACACCCCTCCACCAGTGCACAAATTTTGTGCACAGGGCCCCTAGTTTTACTATAATTAAGGAAAGTATTAGACAGAAATCTGAATCTGAGATGATATTTGAAAGCTGAACATAATATTGATGGCTAGATAAGGGAGGTGGGATGAGAGAATTTAGTCTAACCAAAAATATGTGATTCTACTCAAAAGTGACATTTGGTTCTACATGTATTTTGGGACCTAAGAATTTCTTTTGAATAAAAAAAATCAAGAAAAGATATTGAAACTGAAACTCACTAACAGCAAACCACCACAGATATTTTCAAATCTAGATACCCCAGTGTTTTTATGGACTAAATAATCTACAATCCCTCCCGTCTCAAATCACTGAAGCATTCTGCTTAATAACTAATACATGTTCTTGAAAGAAAGAAAGTCCTCGGGGCTGACCACAAGAAGGGATAAAAATCCTGGCGGCCCGTAGTTAGAGAATGTGGAGCTAATGGCTTTGAGAACTCAGAGCTGAAGTGTGAAAGCTTTCATGGAATCGGGCCACAGAATCCTGGTCCAACATGCGCTGGGCGGTGAGAACAGGTACACCTGCATGAAACTGGGTCTCAAAAAGAGTTGCACCATTGGTCTAGAAAATTATCAGCTTACCATAAGAAGAGAGAACAAGGAAGATTCTTTCTCATCTGGAGTCCATATTGATGAAAAAACAAGTCTGGATTAAAAAGAAAAAAGTCTCCCCGGCAATTCTTCCCAACAGGCCCATTATTACTCATGTCTGGGGTTCTAATTACACTTCCTCCATGGTTAAAAATATCCCAGACTGATAAATAAATTAAAAAATTGATGATAACCCTAGAGCAGTGATGGCGAACCTATGACACGCGTGTCAGAGGTGACACGCGAACTCATTTTTTTTTTGGTTGATTTTCTTTGTTAAATGGCATTTAAATACATAAAATAAATATCAAAAATATAAATCTTTGTTTTACTATGGTTGCAAATATCAAAAAATTTCTATATGTGACACGGCACCAGAGTTAAGTTAGGGTTTTTCAAAATGCTGGCACGCCGAGCTCAAAAGGTTCGCCATCACTGCCCTAGGGTATGGAATAAAAACAAGTGTAAAAGCACTCTGGAAAAATAAATCTTCAAGTAATTTCAAACATGATCCCCTAAATAATATCTTGCTAAAGGTGAACTAACAATTTAAATTTGGAAATAAGGAAAAACAATTTATCTGAGCTGTGGTCAGTAGATACAACAAATAGCAGGATTAAATCTCTAGAAACTTCAGATAATGGAACTGTCATGTAAAAGAATATGCTTACAATGTTTAAAAACTTAACTTTGAGGCTGAAAATAAGGTAAAAGGCAGTGTGAAAAAATAATGGGCGTATTTAAAAATATATAACAAAAATAAAAAATGTATAAATGACAGAAAGGAAAAAAATCATAATTGAGATAGAAAAAATTAACAGGTTAAATAGTTGATTAGACAGAGCTAAAGAGAGAATTAGAGAACTTAAATATTTTTTAAAAATATTTTTATTGATTTCAGAGAGGAAGGGAGAAGGAGAGAGATAGAAACATCAAGGATGAGAGAGAATCATCTATTGGCTGCCTCCTGTACGCCCCCTACTGGGGATCAAACCTGCAACTCAGGCATGTGCTCATGACCAGAATCGAACCCGGGACCCTAGTCTGCAGGCCGACGCTCTATTCACTGAGCCAAACCAGCTAGGGCGGAGAACTTAAATATTGATCTTAAGAAATTATTCAGAATTAAACACAGAGATAAAGAGATATAATTTATGAAAGAGAGGCCAAGAAACATGGAAGATAGCACAATAGGATTCTCCATATGTCTAATCAGAGAGCAAGAAAGAGTGAATTGAGAGGCTGCAGGAGAGGCACTATTTAAAAAGGTAATTGCTGAGCATTTTCTAACATTGTTGAAAAATAGAAATCCTTTTTTAAGAAAGAGCTACTAGCTCTTAGCACGATGTGCTTTAGCACTGGAGGATAAGAAGAGTTGGATACAAATAACCCACAAGAAATTTGCAGTGTATTAAGAGAGACCATAGACATACACAACCAACATGTAAAGAAGAGATGCCATGGGAGGGTGGTGTTGGGGACATTGCTTCCAGCTGAGAGAAGCATATCAAAAGTTTACTGGAGGAGGTGATGTTTGTCTTGGATCTCAAACGATGGGTGGAATGAACATGTGAGAGGAAGTATGCACCATTCTGCACACCACTACCTGCTTAATCTTCCTAAAGCACAATTCTGATAATGCCTCCTGGCCCCATTCAAAATCTTCAAGGCCCCTTAATTATTCTCAAGATAAAGCCCCAAATATTTGTCTTTCATTCGAAGTCTCCCATGGCATGTGCCCAACCTCTCGTTACAAACCTATTTCCCATAACGTCTCTTCTTGAATCCCCTAACCCAGAAGTGGGATTCTTCATACTTCTGGTGCAGACCTCATGCTTTCCCACCTCTCTTTGCTGTTTTTTCCGCATATCTAGAATGCCTTTGAATAAAAGGTGAAATTTGGGGTCTTTATGTTGAGAATAGCTAAGGGATCTTGAAGATTCTGGGTAGGAGAATGGTATTATCAGAACGGTGTTGTAGGAAGATGATAGGTTGTACCACTCTGGGAGGCACAGGGAGCACCAGATTGCCCATTTAGTGCAATGAGGAAACTTGCATGAGTGTTGATTTTGTAGAGATTTTGGACACAAATGTTGTGGAAAGCTTAGCATAAAATAAACACAACAGAAAAAGAGGCATGAAAGCAGTGTTCACTATTTTGGTTTCTCTGCATTGGCGCTTCCACTGCGGGCAGAAGTGAAGCCGTCGCCTGCAGCCCCTGAGAACGCCAATGTCCTGATGAGTTCAGTATATACAATTTTAAAGTTTCAGTTCAATGCCAACTAGCTAAGTGAAAACCTGGATATGAGCTGGATTTTTTGCCCATAGACTATTACTTCTAAATGGGTATAAGCCGAGACCAATTTTAGAATTATTCTTCAGTTTTTCTATGCAACAGAAAATTCTTCAGTTTTGAAGAGTATTTTTTCAAGAGTGTTTATAGAGTTGATTTGGATTTTTTTTTTTGGTGTTATAACACAGTACAATTGTATTTTCTGAAACATTTGAAGTCCAAATCCTAACATAAGTCAGACTTCGACGTGAGTCTCAAAGTAGATAATTCAGCAGATTGGTTCCTACAGTTTCTTCTCTGCACAATTGATTCTCTGTACAGAAGTTGTTTCTCTCCCAGTCTCAGAACTATGCTTCCTTGTCTTAACCTTTGAAAATGGACTGCTTATAAAACATTTGCTAAGGGACATGTGTCACGATTTTAAAAAATAGAGCTTTACCTCCATAGGTATGTTTCTGGGTAAAGTGAGTATAAATCAAGTTTTTGTAAGTCAAATCATATTTTAAATGTCCCAGGGGAACTCATTATTTAATAAAATAGCAGGGAGCAAATAATCACATTGTGATGTGGCTTTTCATAAAGCAGGGCACACCTGTATCACACTCTGTCATAGCTATGGGACTTCACTCCATAGTAAGTTTGAGGGTAGCCAGGTCTGCCTTGGACCCAAGTCAAGGGAATTAAGTGACTGAGCACTGACGATCTTGTTACAAGGCAGTCTCCTTCATAAACGGTCTCAGCATGGGTCCTGTAATTTGTGCTCCAAAAAGACATGGAAAATCTGCAATATCCATAAGTTTAAAAGTACATTAAGCAAATTAATTTGCTTTGATAATCTATATATTTTTCTTAAGTCAACCATAATCATTTGTTTGATTAAATAATTCTAAAGTACTACACGTGTAAATTTCACAAATCTTTTATTTCCTGGCTAGGATCTAAACTCAACCAATGTTATGTATTGAAAGTAAGGTTAACAAGTACATTAGTGAAAAGCAAATTTTAAAAATGCTATACAACAAACAAAAAAGTCATGTAAGCAATATAAACATATATTTAAAAGAAAGAGCACTTATTAATCCCATTAAAAACCACTCCCGCAGCCAATATTGCTAAGTGGTTAGAGCTCTCACACTGAAAGGTCTTGGGTTTGATTCTTGGCCCTGGATGGGGTGCGTGTGAAGACAACTAATCAATGTGTCAATGTCTCTCTCTCTCTCTCTCTCTCTATCCCCTCTCCCTCCCTCCCTTCTACAAATCAATGGAAAAAATATGCTGGGATGAGGATTAAAAAACAAACAAATAAAAGCCTACTTTCCCTTTGAACTGTTTCTATGGTTTTCCCAGGGAGAGAATATGCTAACATGGATACATTAGGTGTCATCAAATTATAACTTTGTATATATTACCCAGAAAGACTAACATTCAGATGGCCAGGGGAAGAGCAATGTTTCTGTCAGCTTCTCAGTGGCCCTCATCATGTGGCTCAGTTCCTGTTGCCTCAGGCGGGGAGGGGGTCAGGACCCTGCCTGCATGAAATGAGGTGGGTATGACCCCGACTCATGCTGAGAATAGGCACCAGCACACAAACATCCCTTAAAAATATGTAACTAAAATTCAATCATCAACACACATTGGTGCCCATTCAAACTGCAGTCTTGTTTTTGTTTTGTTTTGTTGTTGTTTTTATATTTTTATTGATTTCAGAGAGGAAGGGAGAGGGAGATAGAAGCATCAGTGATGAGAGAGAATCATTGATTGGACCCTACTGGGGACTGAGCCCACAACCTGGGCATGTGCTCTTGGCCAGAATTGAACCCGGGACCTTTCAATCCACAGGCTGACACTCTACCCATTGAGCCAAACCAGCTAGGGCTCAAATTGCAATGTTAAGATCTAGTTGCACAAGCCAGTTTTTTATATATACTAGAGGCCTGGTGCATGAAAGTCATGCACTCAGGGTGGGCCCCTCAGTCCAGCCTGCACCCTTTAGCAGTCTGGGAGCCCTCGGGGGATGTCCAACTGATGGCTTAGGCCCGTTTTCCCTGGGGAACGGGCCTAAGACATCAGTCAGACAGCCTTAGCGTTGCTACAGAGGCAGGAGAGGCTCCCACCATCGCCACTGAGCTCACCAGTTGTGAACCCGGCTTCTGGCTGAGTGGTGCTCCCCCTGTGGGAGCATACTGACCACCAGGAGTCAGCTGCTGCATTGAGCATCTGCCCCCTGGTGGTCAGTGTGCGTCATAGCGACCAGTTGTTCCTCAGTTCAGTCAATATGCATATTAGCCTTTTATTATATAGGATATATGTTGTCCCAAAAAATGTATACACACACTTTGTTTTCTGTTTTTAATCTTTCTTTTTTTTTTAAAATTTATTGCTGAAAGTATTACAGATGTCTCCTTTGTTTCAGTGTTTTTTTTTCCCCATTGACCCCCTCCACCCTGTACCCTCCCTCCCAGGCCTTTACCACTCTATTGTTTGTGTCCATGGGTTATGCATATATGCATATAAGTTCCCAGGTTAAAATAATTATAAAGGCAGTGTTTATTAAAATACATTTGATTTTCAAAACTGAGCTATCAGCTATTAAAGTGTGTATACATTTTTGGGGAATATATATATACTAGAGGCCCGATGCACAAAAATTTGTGCACTCGGGGGGGAGGGGAGTCCCTCAGCCCGGCCTGTGCCCTCTCGCAGTCTGGGACCCCTCGGGAGATAACAACCTGCTGGCTTAATCCTGCTCCCGAGTGGCAGAGGTCAGGCCCAATCCCTAGGTGCAGCCCCGGGTTGGGCTCAGAGCAGGGCCGATTGAGGAGTTGAGGCGCTGCCCGCTGTCATGCACAAAGCAGGGCGGATTGGGAGGTTGCGATGCCACCCTCAGTCACGCTCAGGGTAGGGCCGATTGGGGGGTTGGGGCACTGCCCCCTGTCACACTCAAGGCAGAGTCGATGGGGAGGTTGCAGCACCACCCCCTGTCACGCACAAAGCAAGGCCAATCAGGGGGTTGGGGCGCTGCCCCCTGTCAAGCACAGAGCAGGGCCCATCAGGGGTATTGGGGCTCCGTATCCTGTCACTCACAGAGTAGGGCCGATAGGGGAGTTGGGGCACCGCCCCCTGTCATACACAGAGCCGCAGGGTGATCAGGGGGTTTGGGCGCTGCCCCCTGTCATGCTGATCCTGGTGCTGGGAGGCATATTACCCTTTTACTATATAGGACAGAGGCCTGGTACATGGGTGGGGGCTGGCTGGTTTGCCCTGAAGGGTGTCCTGGATCAGGGTGGGGGTCCCCACTGGGGTGCCTGGCCAGCCTGGGTGAGGGGATGATGGCTGTTTGCAGCTGGTCACACACCCTTCAGGGTGGGGGTCCCCACTGGGGTGCCTGGCCAGCCTGGGTGAGGGGCTGAGGGCTGTTTTCAGGCTGGTGGGTGACTGAAACTCCCAACCACTCCTTTTTTTCTTTTTTTTAAATTCTGGGCCAGGTTTAGCTCTGGCTCCAGCTCTGAGGCCTCTGCTGCTGAAAGCAGGTATCTGGTTTGTTTGGGTTCTATAATCGAAACACTGTATCAACTCCAGCTCTGAGATCCCGGCTGGCCGGCTGAAAGTGGGTTTCTGGGGTTTTGTTTAGCGTCTATATTTGTTACAATGTTTGAAACTGCAAGCTCAGAGGCCAGCAAGGCAGGCTGGGAACGCTGGAGTCCTCCGTCACTGAAGCAAGCAAGCCTCATGTTCGCTTCCAAGCTGCCTGGCTGCCAGCCGCCATCTTGGCTGGCAGTTAATTTTCATATCGCCCTGATTAGCCAATGGGAAGGGTAGCGGTCATATGCTAATTACCATTATTCTCTTTTATTATATAGGATATATATATTCTCAGGCTTCAGTTCTTTGAATTGACAGCATGTTGAGTAAAATATATATATATATTCAATGGGAGTAGAAAGGGCAGTGTCTATGACCCCTGATTACCACCCACTCCACATACAATATAAGCCTTTTCATTATGCCAAATTACAGAATGTTAGAGCTTGGAGCTCTCCATAGTTTTGTTTGTTAAATTTCTATTAATGCAGCAGGCACCACATATGAAGCATTTTGTACATATTATCTTCACAACAATTCTTCAAGATATACATAATCATTTTCATCATACAGAGGAGAAAATGGGGACTCAGAGACATTCAGTAACTTGTCGAAGGTTACACAGCTGGTAAAAGGCAGTACTGGAATTTGAACTCCAAAGGTTTAACTCTTAAGGTCTTTTAATTCTCTCTTGCTGCCCTAGAGTTTAGCTAATGTATAAAGGCCCTGAAATCTGAGTACTGCCATCCTTCCTAAGCCTGGAAATCATGGCTTCCGAAAGAGTTACAGGCTCCTCCATGGTATATGTCCTTTTGCAGAACCTGAAAAGGGCTCACTTACTTTTAGTTTACAAAAGCTAGCCTTTAACCCTTGAGGATACCAGCGTTCAGTGACAGACCACTTAGAATCCTGACAGTCTCCAGGCTTCAGGACCGGCTCTCTGGGCCATAAAATTAGCATATGCAGATGTCAATAGTCCCTTGAATCCCAGACTAAGGACCCCTTCCTTATAGAATTATACAGAGGAGAACACTAGGCCCTAACCTTTCGTACAAAGAGCTTTAAATGGGACTGTGTTCCAGATCCAGAATACCTGGTGTGTAATGAATTCAGAACCTTCCAGAGAGAGACAACAACATTGTAGTTGCCTAGTGATAAAAAGCATTGTGCTAGCCTATGGGGGTGGGGGTGTGAGGGATGAGAAAAAAAGGTAACTTCAGCCTTACAGTTCACAAAGCCATTTATTTATTTATTTATTTATTTATTTGTTTATTTATGTATTTATTATTTTAATCCTCATCCAAGGATATGTTTATTGATTTTAGAGAGAGGGGAGAGGGTAAAGAGAGAGAGAAACATTGGTGATGTGAGAGAGAAACATCGATCTGTTGCCTCTAGTACGTGCCCTGACTGGGGAATGAACCTGCAACCTATGTATGTGTTCAGACGGGGAATTGAACTGGAAACATGTTGGTATACAGGACAACGCTCCAGCCAGCTGAGTCACACCAGCCAGGGCCCACAAGCATGTCTAATACATTAATCCCGCGGGGGAAGGAATGACTATGCTACAGTGAAAAAACAAAGCTTAGAGAAGATAAGGTGTGGTTTCTTTCAAGAAGCCTGCAGTTGAGAGGGGAAGGAAGATGTGGGAACAAAGAAGTCCAATGTAAGGAGGGAAAAACAAATGTCATAGCCTTGAGAGCAAAATGTTGGAGGGGCGAGGGGGGCGATGAGAGGGAACGTTGTGTGTGGGGGTTGTCAGTCAGACCAGGATCCAGGAAGGCCTCACTGGTGGCATTTGGCTTCTGTGTGCCGCAGAGGAGTTGTGGCTTCTAAACGGATAGGTTCATGGACGCCACCCTCTCCTGTGACCAAGGAAGAAAGCAGGATTTGAAATGAGGTTCAATCAGGGAGGTATCCTGATCTAAGACAGAACAAAGAAAACCTGACCAGGCATATTCTAAAATTTTTTAATTTATTTATTGATGAGAGAGAGAGAGAGAGAGAGAGAGAGCGCTGTTCCACTTATGCATTCATTGGTTGATGGTTGCATGGCGAGTTGGAACAACGCTCTAACCGAGTGAGCTACCGGCCAGGGCGCCAGGCATACGCTAGAGCAGTGCCTCTCAAACTTAAATGTTCAAGAACCACCTGTTAACATGCCAATTTTGATTTAGTCCGTCTGGGTTGGGACTTGAGATTCTGTATATCTAACAAAGTACTGGTAATGCTTGATGTTGCTGGTCTGCTGGCCACACTTTGAGGAGCCCCCGCTTTGCCTGGGAGCGTGTTAGAGATACAGAATCCGCATCGAAAACAAGAGCCCGAGGGGGTTCACATGCACATTTAACTTTGAGAAGCACTTCTCTAGGGTGCTTGTTCGGCAGCAGGGGCCCACGGGGGGTCCAGATTTCCCTGGGCATCGCACACCAGCGGTCTGGTTTCTCTCCGGAGCTCTGGTTCCCGGCAGAGATTTTGGGCCCCGTGAAGCTGTACCTCCGATCCCAAGACAGTAGCAACTCCGGGAGTTGATCGCCTCGTAATCCTCCTAGCTGGGTTCCTTTCCACCCCAACCCGCGCTTCCCCGGGGCGCTCCAGCTGTTTCCCACCCCCACGCCCAGGCGGCTACTGTGCACAGCTGGAGCCCTGTGCAGCGGGAGCGCCGGGAGCTGCTGCGGCGGGGGAAGCCAGGCGGGGGCGCCCCAGACCAGGCTGTGCGGGAAGGCGCCTTTCCGAGGCGGGAGAGGGCAGCCGGAGCGGCGGGCCGCGGGCAGGCGCGAGCTCCGCATCTGGTGCCAAGCAGCGCGGCCCTGGCGCGGCCCCACATTCCCACACCGCGGGAGCGGCGGCTCGCTACCTGGGAGGCGGCGCGCATCACCCCAACCTGCGTTTCATAAACCCGTGGTGAAATAGTTCCCAGCCTCCGGGGCCAGTAATCAGCCCGACCTTCTCCCGAAAGAACTGCTGATTATAATCCCCGAGCCGGGCAAGGGCCTCGGGGGCCTAGATTTTAAGTCGACTGTTTAATATCATTATCATTATTATGAAAAGCCAGCTCCTCCCCCCCCCTCCCCATATATACACTTATGAGGTTGGGCGGGGGGTGTGGAAAGACCAGAGGGTGGGAACAGGATTGTAAAACCTAACGATTTGCTAAGAAATCCGGGACCCCAAACGCAATTTAGAAAACAGGGAGTTTTTTTTTTTTTTTTTTTTTTTTTTTTACAATGTAGAGAAGGCAACTGGGCAGAAAACACGCGGCCGCCAAAACCCCCGCCGCGCGTCCTCGCCCCAGCGGGCGGGTCCCCGGTGCGCCTCTCCCGGGCCGCGCGCGGCGGAGGCGGCGCGAGGATTTCGTAGGAAGAGGAGGCTGCCTGGGTACCACGGACCCCGGCGCCCGCGCGCCGCCCAGAGGGGCACCCGCGCTGCCAGCGCCCCCTGCGGCGGGCCACGCTCCTTCCCCCGCGCCTCGCGGCCGACGAGCCAGCCCCGCGCACTCTCCTCGCCGGCGTTTGAAGCGCGAATTTCACCGCCAGCTTCCCTTTCAGAGCTCAGCACGTTTCACAGTTAACACCTTCGCGCAGCCACTGCTGCGGGGATGTGGGCATTTCCCCTCGGCGTAGGCGTATGAGTCTGTGTTTTTCCAAGAATGTCAGACTAAACGGACAGTCTCACCATCTATTAAAGCCTACGTGTCTGTCTGGAGGCTTATCGGGTTTGTCCAAACGTGTGTGTGTGTGTGTGTGCGTGTGCGTGTGTGTGTGTGCGTGTGTGGGTGTGCGCGCGCGCCTGTCTGCACCCTCCTCTCGCCTGCCCAACCCCGCCCGCGCAGGGCGAAGTAGTCCTATATAGCGATGATAAATATCCCTGTTGATCACTTGATTGATTACCTCCCTGAAAGGTCACGCGGGCTCGCAGTAATTTCCTTTTGCCTAAGGCTCCCTTTTCACTTTTACTCCAGCACGACAGCTCCGAGTACACGGGATCTTTAGTTTGTATTTTAACCCCTCAGTGCAACCCCTCCCGAAAACAATGCAGACAAGAAAAATCGAATAAAATCAACTCGAGACCTTTTAGCTCAGTCGCAGCCGCCCTCCCCATCTCGCCCCTTTCTTTCTTTTGGCCCCTGCCCCCCGCCGACTCCGGCTCCCTCTCCCCAACTCAAATGTATTCTGGACACTATTTAATAGATGAGGGTCTTGCAAGTAATGCAGGCGTCCCTTGGGTCTGCATTTCATGTCTGTGGCGCTCTCTCTTTCTCTCCCGTGGACTAAAAATTCGGATTTAAACCACTAGACAAGCTATTAATTTAGCTAGACTACCCAGGGTCCTGAACCCAATTAATTTCTAATAATTATAGCCCAAGGGGGCTAGATAGATCTCCCTGCCTCTTTCTTTTATTGCCACTCCACGCCACCGAGGTCAGCGTATAATAATAAAGTGTATATTTTGAAAGCGATCTGAGAACAGTGAGTTATTGCAATGAATGAAAATTGTTTCCATTTTGGCTAATTGAGCTGGTGGCCGAAAGCTCCAGCTCTGAGACTAAATAAAGAGGACTGTTTCATTTCAACATGAAGAAAGCCCTGCCTAGCTCTGGTCACCCAGCGCGAGTTTAATTTCTTAACAGCCAACCTGAAACCCAGCGTTGGGTAAACAGCGCTAATAATTGCATTACAATGATTAAATTAATCTTGCTGGTAGCCAGGAGAATATAGGTTGGCGACTGAATAGCAAGATGTAAAAGTTCACTGCACAAAGACAATAGGCCAAGAAATACCTCCAGAAAGAATTCAAACTTTCTTCCAAAGACACTGTGGGGTTGGTGCAATTATAATGCAAGGAAAGGGAAATTTCCTGTTGCGTGCACTGTACTGGAAAGTCGGTTCTTTGTCGTTCGTAGCATTCGTTAAAGGCACGTAGTTGGTTGGGGAAGGGGTAAACTTGTCCTCTTCTCTCTTCAATGACTCATCTTCCTTCCAACTCCCACCTCGATTTCCCTGCTCTTGCCCAACAACAACAACGCCCCCCCCCCCCCACAAAAACCAGAAAGGAGAAAAAAAAAGATGACAGTAATAAAACAAGCAGATCCAAACAGCCCATTAGCTCATCCACTTTCTAAGGAGGCAGTGCTTCCAGGATGCCCGCTTCCGTGGAAGGAAACGCAATTAGACTGCAGGACCCATGCTACTGCCCCTCAAGGAAACGAATTTCAGGAGGAGAGGGAAAGGCGGGCAGTGGGGGGCGGGCAGCTCGGCCAAACTTGTTGGAGGCCTCTTTTTCTCTTGGGCCAGCGACAGCTTAGACGTCCGGTCGTCGGAGGGTGTCGGGAACCCCAGGGCCGCTGAACAGAAAGTCACCTGCTTGGGTCTCACGGCTGAGACTTGGGGCAGGTGGCACTGACGGGGTCCAGGCACACGGGAGTGGGGACCCGCCGGGGTTGGCACGCTGGGGCCGCCCCGCTGCGGAGGCCAGCGCAGTCCACAGCTGCTGAGCGTTTGCTCCGTCAAGTTCAACACACTTGAACTAGCAACTTAGCTCTTTTCTTAACACTCGCTTAGGGGAGAAAGCCAATGATAAAGAGAGAGAACGGGAGGGAAAAAAGGAAAAGAAACCCAGCTTTTAGGTTTGAAAATCAGAGTGATCAGATGGTGACTATTTTATTTAAACAACAACAAAAAGGAGAATGCCTTGTCTTTTCACAATGGCTTGGCCCGAGGGCACAGAGAAGTTTGTGTTTATTATTTCAGTTAGAAGAGGTTGGATTCACTCTTGTCCGGAAGCTCTTGCAAAGACCAGGCAAAAGACCTGAAGTGACCGACCTCCACGCCAGGGACTTGAGAAACCCAAGCGTGGGGGGTGCATCAGTTGCACCCCACTCCCTCCACCCCACCCTCACCTCCCTGCCCTACGGAAAAGTTTAAAATGCAGGGATCTTTCTACCTGGGGACGCAGATTTACTTTGCTTTAGTCTTTCACAGCCCCCACCCCACGCCTAGCCCGCCACGTGGTTTATAATTCCTCAGCAGAAGCAGCTACTGCAACTTTACATGTGGACTCGATGTAATCGTGGGTTTGGTTCCACGGGACCTTCATTTCCTAGAAAATTCCCAGGAACTCCTCTTAACCTCCTTTCTGCAAGGAGACCCAGATAGAGACTCCCGGTGGGATGAGATGAAAGGCATTAAGGAGAGCAGTGGATGGGGAGGTTGGTAGCGCCTTTTTAATGGTTTTTTATTTTATTTTTTTATTTTTGAAGCTCCCCGGGTGAGAAAGTGAAATGAAATGTCCCAGCCAGATTCTCCTCCTGGCCGGGGCACGCTTGGGTTTCTGGTGGACTCCACCTCCTCTCCCAGGAGCCAAGGCCCTCCAGGGTCTGACAGCTGGGAGGGGCCTGGTCCTCCTGCCTGACCCCTCTGTCCGCTGGCCTAGGTGAGGGTCCCCAGAGAGTCCCTTCCACTGACCAGAAGCAGTTTCTATGAACTTCTTACCGATTTACGTAGTGTGCTTCTCTCCCTAGAGATTTTACTTCCTTTCTGCGGATCTCATTGCGCCCCCCCCCCCCCAATTTCTCCTTTCCCCCTAAGGACACTCACTGCTCAGAGGGAAGATACTCCTCCATCTAAACAGAGAGGAGCCAGCACGTGCACAGATCCCTGGGCACCCACGGGCAGCATGTTACAGTGCCTGGTGCTGCTGCACCCACCGAAGGTACCTGTATGCCCAGGGCAACAGGGACTGCAGAAGGGCTGGCGGGGAAAACCCCACCTGCCTCTTTAGTGCAAAAGGAATGACAGCTCTCCTTGCCCCTCTGTGTGGACGCCAGAGACTTCTCCGGTGGAAGTTGTTTTACTCCTGCTTTGTGCCATTCCTCCCACTGCACCCTCCCTCTTCCCTTTCTCAGTTTCAATATCACTCCTCTGTCTCCCTTGGGACCCGTACCTTGGTTCTCCAAGGACCTGTAGCTTACAGCCAAACGCCCCCGGAATTACACAGCTCTGGAGAAAGAGAAACGGTGGGCATGTTTAGCTGTGGTACACCCTTTGAATTTTGATTTCCTCGAAGAAAGATATCTGTGAGCCATTGATGGATGGCCTTTGGGGTCGAACCTGGCTGTTTGCTCACTGACAGCCCCAGCCCTGGTTTTGACAATAAATAACAACAGGTACAACTGGGCACTCTCCATGATCTCCCCTTCCCTCCCCTGACTTCGCCAAACTCACGACCAGACCTGATTTTCTTTTCCCGTTTCTTTAACTTGAACATCAAGGATGTATTGTTGTCATACAGAGCCTGAAAAGATTGTAATTTTCTTTTATGGTGTCTGGCAGGATTTGCCACAGATATTAATGGGGGACATAAATAGCTCGGGCGGGAAAGGTCCTGAACAAAACTGTTTCACGCAAGGAGGTTGTACCAAGAGAAAATCTATACGTAGCTGGAAATGAGTCTACCTTGAACGTTTCTGCTACCCACTTCCTTGGTAAATCCTGTAATAAAAGCAAATTTCAACCATGTATGCTTTGAGGGTGCGAGATAGATTTCCCCACCTCCTTCTTCTTACCACCCCGGAGGTTGTGGGTTTAAGCGAATGAGTGAAAATGGCAGGCAGGCTGAGCTGCAGCGGGAGGCACGGGGCAGCGGCGAGGGAGGCCGGAAGGTGACAGCCGACCTTAGGGAAGGCAGGAGGTCGTGGATATCAAATGCCCGGAGCCTGCCCAGCCCTGGGATTCAAAGGCGAAAATTACTACTTGGTGGGAATAGGCCACGGAAATGGTCTAAGGGTGACGACCAGCATTGCTATGATACCTACAAGCGAGAAGGAACAGTTACTTATTCTGTTTTCAACTCTGAAAGCAGAAGCCGCAATAGCTCCAGTAGCAGGAGCGGCGGCAGCATCTGATTTGCCGAAGTTCAGGATGATTCTCACTTTCTCCCGGATCATTCTTCGAGAGCCCCGTCCTGCTAGCTCCTTAGGACGGGAAAGATTCAAAAAGTCCTCCTCCACCCCGCCTTCTCGGTGTGGACGGAATAGAAAACATCCTGCAATTGATGGTGGGAAAAACAGGAATAATAATGATAGAGGCTTATTGGTCATTCCAACACGAAATCAATACTCTGCCTGAGTCTTTTCATTCCTTTCTTGGGGGGTGGAGGGGCGAGGTGTCTGCTCCCCTCCGGCTCCCCGCGCTCGCTCCCCGCCCCCCGCCGCCCTCCCCGTGGCTCCCTTTCTCCGCCTCCTCGGCGATTGCCATCTGACAAGATCTCCAAATCAAAGTGATAAATCGCTCCAAACTTTTTTTGGCGGCGCTGAGATGTTGGAGGGGCGTCTAGCGCGCATGTGCGAAGGTGTCCAAACTGACAATGCAGGAGAGATAGCGAGTGTGGATTGAGAGAAAGGGAGAGAGGGAGGGAGTGAAAGAGGGAAAGACCGAGTGTGTGTGTGTGTGCGTGTGTGTGTGTGCGTGTGTGTGTGCGTGTGTGTAAGAGTGAGAGAGAGAGAGTGTGTGTGTGTGAGAGAAAGAGAGAGAGAGAAGAGGGAGGGAGAGGGAGAGCAAAAGAAGGAAAAGATCCAAGAAAAAAAAACCCCAACCACACACCAGCGGCTGCAGGACTGGGCACAGCATGAGATCCAAAGGCAGGGCAAGGAAACTGGCCACAAGTAGGTGCAATATCCCTTTTCTATTGGCTTTTCCCCTCCTCTGCCATCTTGCATATCTGTCTCCGGCGCTCCGGGAGTGAGCGCGGGGCTGCGGCTCGCTCCGGGGCCCCGGGTGGAGGGCGGGCGCAGCGCAGCCTCAGCAACCTGCCGGTCCCCCTCCGCGCCGCGCCGCCCGCGCTCTCGCTCCTGGTTTGGGCGCCAGAGGAGCCCGGCAGCCCTCAGACTCGCGCACGGACCAGCTGTGGCAACCCCGGGGTGGGGGTGGGGGTGGGGGCAGCCAAGACCGGGGTGGGAGGGAGGAGAGAGCGCGAGAGTGAGCGGGAAGGGGTGGGGTGGTGGTGGTGGGGGGAGAAGAGATGAGAGTCTCCCCCTCCCCTTCCCCCCAGGCGGAGGAGAGTTGCCTCTGGCCAACCAGCTAGTCCCGGGTGTGGGAGGGGGAGCGGGGGGGGCGGGTAGGGAAGGGAGCATTTTTGGTGCTGGGTTTGTCTGGGGTTTGGGGTGGGTGGCAGGCTCCGAGGGAGCCGCGGTGGCGGCGGCGGCCGGCGGCGGCGGCGGAGTTGGGAAAAGTTGCGCGGCGGCCGCTGGAAGTTGCGCGGGCCGGCGGGCTGCGCCCCAGCGCGGCTGCGGTAGTGGGCGCTGTGCGCTCGGCTGTGCTCTGCGGCGTGGCGGGAGGACGGGGGTGGGGAGTGGGGGAGGCGAGGGTGGGGGCTGTAGTCGCGGGGCGTGTGTGGGCGCACAGGCGGCGGAGAGTGACCCGCGCTGCCGAGCCGCAGGTGGGGAGAGAAGAGGCCCCGCGAGCGCGTGGAGAGCGGGGAGTGGAGGGCGCGCAGCCAGCGGCGGCAGGCGCCCGGGAGCAGGGGGCCGAAAGGGCGCGCTCCGCGGCCCCGGAGCTTCGGGCTGGCGGGGCGCCGAGTGACCCCCAGGGGGCGGGCTGCCGGGATTTGGGGCCGCGGCGAAGGCGCGGAGGAGCCTCCCGCTCTCCTGGAGGCAGCCGGGCTCCCGGCTCGCTCACCCTCCCCGGCGCCCCCTGCCTGCTCGGCGTGGAGCGGCCTGGGACGCGCGCGGGGTGAGGGCCACCGGGTTCCGAGCCCGGGCGGCGGGACCCCCTCCCCCACTCTTCTCGCAGAAGTGTTGGGTGACTTTGTCCGGCTTGGCCCGCGGGCCCGACCCTGTCTCCTACGGGCTCGAGCGTCCACCGGGACTGTAGGCATCAGGACTGGGCTTGTTGAAAGGTTTCTACCTCGAGTCTAAGGGCACTCGGCGGTACCAAGACCCGGAGCGATCCGGGGCGGTCCAAAGCGCTCCTCCGAGAGGTGTCAGCACGTGGGGCTCGGAGCAGCCTCGGGAGAGGACAGGCCGCCCTTCGCTTTCCCACTCGCAGAGAACAGAACTCTGATTGTTCTGCCTGTAGCCTAGAAAGAGCAGAGGTGGGGAGGGGGTGGGATGCTTCCCCCGGGGACATCCCTATTCCCCCCCTCTCCCCCTTGCATATGAAAGCCAAGTACGCCCCAAACCCGGCAGCCTCGGGCGTCCCCGCAGCAGCCGCGCGAGAGGAAGCCTCGGGTTCCGGCTCGGCCGGCCGCGTTTCTGCGGCGGTGGGAGCGCGCGGTCTCGCCCAGAGAGATGCTGTCACTGCGGGCGCCTGTCCACTGCTCCGGCCAGTCCTCACCCAAGCATCCCCTCACTCCCTGGCGCGGCTCCTCTCGCCCTGGTCTCAGGGATCAACCCAAATATCGGGCGGTTTGGGTCATCAGCCCATCTGTTTTCTCTTTTTGGATAGTGTTCATCTCACTTAGCTGCGACAGGGTCAAAGCGCGCCGCTGGAACTCCTGCTTTTCCTGTTTGCTTTTAAAAGAGGCCGATGTCTTTATTTTCATGGGAGGAGGAATAGATGTACATGTGCTTGCAGGCCTGGGGACTTCAATTGCGTGTAAAGGTTAGAAGTGTGTGTGTGTGACTGCAGGGGGGGGGGGGGGGATAATACGGGAGGAGAGGGGCGGGCGGGGGGAGAGTCTGTTCCAACCCAGTGTAAGTTGTGCAATGAAAGCCGAAGGCTTCGCGCGCCTCATGCCGGGTATCCGCTGAAGTGAAAGCAGAACACAAAACCCTTCGAATTTTTTTGAGCAACTTTTTCAGCTGTGTTAATTGCCAAGCTGTATGCTGTCGAATTAACATATTCTCGCACGCACAGCCCACGCAGCATGCAGAAAACAAGCCTCTTCTCTGGCCTGGTGATAGTTGTCATTCATCCGGGGGGAGGGCCGGTTATTTTGTGTCTGGTGCCTCTGAGGATGCCGCCGCCGCCGCCGCTCTCTGCTAACTAGATGGGAACTCTTGCAAACTTTCCTTGCTAAGCCTCAGGTTCCCCCTCGCGCGGCTCCAGCTGTTGTCACCGCAGCTGCCTTTCTCAGACAGAAGTACTGCTTTATGCAACTCAGGCACAATCTGGGCAATAAAGGAAATCGTATGAAAACGATGCATTTTTTTTTTTTTTTTTGCTGTGTTTTGAAGCGCTGGTAACTTCCCCATCGCGTAATGCGTGAGTTTCCAAGCACATGGCGGTGACCCCTGCCGCGCCACCCAACGAAAACTTTGCCGCTCTGTCTGCACCGGTTTCTTTCTTTTTCTGGGTTAGGCAGAGGCTGTGTGAGCAGCAGACTTGAAAAAGCAAACCTACCTTGCTTGTTGCGGAAAAGAAACATTGCAGCGGAAGCAAGTCACCTAGAGACAGAGGTTTTCTCAATTGCTTGTTATTCTTTTTGTCGTTTGTAAATTTCTTCGGTGGCCAAGTCTTGTCGGGCTTCCCTCCAGGATCCCATGGACCTATCCCAGGGACCACAGACTCTGAAAGTCCCCACCGAAGTTAAACCCAGAAGGAACGCACAACCCATTTTCCCATTTTGATAGGGCTTTTTAAAAACACAATAGTTTAAACCTATAAATTCGTTGGCAGTCATTTGGGAGGAATAAACCATTTAATTAAAAAACAAAGAAGGGAAAAGCAAGAAGATGGACATGCGTACTGCCTCAAGCCCTTGGCTTTCATCCCCATCTTCCAGAAAAGGAAGAATAAAAGCCAAGCCCCGGAGGGCAGAGCCGGGAGCCTCCCAGCGTTTTCTTGGACAGGGCGGCTAGCCCCTGGGCGGTGCTAGAAACGCCGGTTGCATCTGTTTTTCTCTTGATGATGGGGCAGAAGTGAGGTTGGGTCTGCTCAGCTTGTCCAGAGCTCGAGACCCCGAAGGAACCCCCACCCCATTTCCCCAAAGTGATACCCGCAGGGTTCCAATTACAGCAACGAACGGATGGCAGCGAGTCACCCCCCTCAGCTACCAGCACCCCAGAAGTCTCGTAAAGACGCAGAAGTTGACGGGGGCACTTGTTACGCGTACACTTGATCTCGGTTTAAAAAGAGGTTTTTGAAGTAGGTAAGGTAGATGGCGGCCGTTGTAGCAGCCCAGTACCTACGGTAAAAAAGGGAAACGCTCTCCCAAGTTCCAGCCTGCACTCCTCTGCCTACCTCCTTAGGTTTTCCCTCCTTAAAAAACAAAACAAAACCCCAACCAACCAACAAACAAAACAACCCAGTCCTGCAGATGCAAACACGGAGCTTTGTTAAAAAATCCATTTCAGTTGCTCATTTCGTCCTGCTTTTGAGGAGGAGAAGCACTGGCCCAACGGAGGCAGCGGCCCCTTCTAGGAAGGCGGTTTATTGGCCATCACCTGACCATTACCTTGGCTTAGGGCTTCTTTATTGCATTTGGCACCTGGAGTGTAGTCTTTCTGCAGCATTTCTATGTTTCGCCAAAAAAAAAAAATCTGTGTTTAAGGGAAGGTTAATAACGCTTTCCATTCCCCCTCACCCTCCACACTGTGGAAGGGGACGGTTCATTAGCAGCAGAGGCAGGAAGGGTGGAAAGAAAAGCGCCTTTTTCGGGTTTCTATTTGTAGGGGCTGAGGCGATGGGGTGGGTGCCCGAGCGTGTGCCTTTGGCGGGGTAGCTCGGCTCTCGGGGCTTTCTGAGCGGAGGCCTCTCCCTGCCACCCGGGCCTCCTCTGCCGGCGACATTCAACACGTAGGTCGCTTATCAAATAGAAAGGAACACGCCATTCCACGACATGCTTGCTTCCTTCTTTTTTTTTGGGTAAAAGTCGGAGGTGGTAACTCTATCAGCAGTTTCCCTTTAAACATCTGTCGTTTGGAATTTATTTTATTTCAGTTTGGGAAGTTGGGGCCAGGTAATCCGAGGCTGCAGAGGAGGCTGCAGATGTGGCCTGATGCAGGAAGGCCACAGCTGGGGACACCTGGCGCCATTGTCCCGGTCCAAGGAGAGGGCAAGTAGGGCAAGAGAGTGCCCAGTTGCCCTCTGCATGCCCAGCTTAGTGGCCACTGTCCCTGCACCTCCTCCTCTTTGTCCCTGCTGGAAGCCGGCCCTGAAGTGGAGAAACTTGACTTGTCATCTCCTGGCCAAGGGCTCTTACCCTGTTCCCAAGGTACTCAGCGCCTGGCAGGGCCCTGTTCCCAAGAGCTGGGCACACCCTCCCACCCCTCATCTCAAAGCCGCCTGGTTCGGAGTGGCGGTAGAACTGGGGAGGCCCTAGTGCCTGGGAAGGCAGAGCCTCCCCCAGGGTGGCCCCCACACATCCCTCCTCCAGCCGCCCAGCTCCTGGCTCCCAAGCTGGGGCCAGAGCGCTTCATCCCTCTCCACTCTCAGAGGTGCTGCGTGCCTGGCAAGCTGCTTCCCTCAGAGAGGTTTGCATGGACCGTGTACACACACATGCACACCCTCCCCCCACACACAGTCACACATCCAGGGTTCAGAAACCCACTCAAGTGAAGAGGGAGGGCACACCTCTCGGATTCACTGTCCCCAGCGGGACAGCCCCCTCCACAGTCTCCTGTGGCAAGGGGTGAGAGGCTGGGGAAGAGATGGAGCGACAGCCACACTATGAGGACGTCAGGCACATTTTTCCAGAGTGGTGGCGAACCCCTCCTCGGCTGGAAGCCGCTGTTCTAGGCACTTTCTAAAAAGGTCTGTGGGGTCTGCTTTTCTTTTCCGCTGGACTGCCTAGTATGAACCATTAGTTCCCTCCCCAGCCATTTGCTACGGTCCTGTTTCTAAAATTAGATCCTCCCCCCCTTCCTACTCTTCTGGCCTTCGGAATTTACCAGGGAATTCTCAAGGAAATTGGCTGTGTAGTGAGAACAAGTGTGAGGAAGAGGATAAAAAGAGATAAACGGCACAGAAAACAAGAGAGGGAGAAGGGAAGAGACAAACTGTGCTGCTCTGAGATCCCCGGCTCGCACACAGATTGGTATTATTTTCCCCCTCAGTAAATGAAAAAAGTATAATCCTTGTTAATTACCTTTGCTTACATGCCATACAAGAAACTTCAGAGTTGTTTCTACATAAGGAAGAAACTGTTTACAAAACTCTTTCAAAAGTGTGACATATTGCTCTAGTTCAGCACTAAAAAGCTAAACACACTTGCCCTCCTTTGAAGTGCCCTGGCTAGGGCAGCCTATTTGAGTGCGGTTCAGATATTGCTGTGGGTATAACTAATGGCCTCTACCTATTTAGCTCAAGTGGGAGGAGAGAAAGGCCTGAATTCCTTGTCCAATGGGTCCCTCTGGAGACTGAGTTCTGGCTCCTGGCCAGTTCTGTACAATGTCAACATTGAATATTTGAATTCCCAGACTCTCTTTAACAAGTTTCTAAATAAATAAACTCATTGTGTGTCTGTGTTTAAAATTATTTCACCTTTCGTAAAAGCTACAGCATCTTATTACATTGGCCTTGCAAGTTGATTTTTTTTTAAAGAAATAAACAAACAAACAGAGCTTAAAGCATTTTAGTAGGCAAACCTTCACAATACGTGTGCTTTGCAAAAACATTCTCTCCTGTGACTGGGTTGGTGCTATTTAGAGGGATCTGGGGCTGGTCTTTGTGACGTGAGAGTGAATTATAATAAAAACCAAGCTAAATTCAGAAAGTCAGTGAAATATTAATCACATCTAAAGGGAGGCCTGATTGTGTAACTGTAGTGCCTTAGGTCATGCGACAGTTTTGCCTGCCATGTCCTACAGGGGACAGAGAGCTTCACTGATGTGTCTTAACTGGATATCTATAGACTCCCCCAGCCCATAGGTATTGGTAGATGTAGCCTTCTGTCCAGATTGAGTTGTTTGGGGCATTTTTTTCTTTATCTGTGTCTGTCTTTGTCAGTTGGAAGGGGTAGCTACACAGATGTTATTCTCATATTTCAGTTTGGTTTTGAAAAGGACCACATGAACACTGTTTTTACTAATCTTTCAGCATTTGAACATCCACGGCATTTTAATGCAGATAGGAACATACTTGTTCTAAGAAGTACACTACACACAATTTTAAAAAAAAGGCAAGGTCTAGTCCTGAAAGTGTGGACCCCATCTGGAGTTGTTAGGAAAGAAAGTGGAATTCACTCTAATTTATGTGTATAAAGTACAACATTATTAAAAAGAATGGGATTTGAAAGGGTACATAGCAAAACCCATAATGTTTAGCTGGTAATGTGGAGAGCTCAAAGCCAAGAAAAAAAATACCACCAACCCATGCAAACCCTAAAATAGATTACAATGACCTCAGCCATTTTCATTTTCAAAAATAATAGCCATGATTAAAATGGGGGAGTGTTTTACTTGGAACCATACTCTTCTGCATTATTATAAAAGCTGTTTTGTGGTTAAAGAACTGTTTCATTATAGAAAAAAAGCAATTGAATTTTTAATCAAATTCCTTACTCTTCAAAGCGCTCATTCTTGAATTACTTCTTATTTTGATTTTAATTATTATTCTTATTCATTAGCAAACTTTTTTTGGCTTGTATATCAGCTAAATCCTTGACTACTAACTTTTATAACAATGATAAAGGAGAGATTTGATTTGGAAAAGAGATTTTACTAATTCCCTTAGCAGACACCTGCCTAGAGGTCACTAACTATATAACCTTAACTCTTAACCTGTTCAAGAACAAGCCTAAAGGAATTAATTTTGTATGTTGGATTTGTTCAGGTTATGGCATTTATGCAAGTTCTTATACATACCACTGTTCTTGGGCTGCTCTGAGGGGTTAAACAGGGTAAATGTATGCAAACTATTTAAGACACAAGTGAACACCCAATAAATTTTAGTCACTTCTCTTCTGATATATCAGTTAGTTTTTCCGTAGAGAAATCTTTTAGGCATTATTATCCTTCCTGTATTATTTTTACCCAGTTCATTTTTAGAAGTATTTGCATGCATAGAGTAAGCATTTTGCATGTCTTCTCAATGAATCATGCCCTTAAGATAAAAGGGAAGGCATATCTAAAATTTGGGCTCATAAAAACTGTCTATACCAAGCCAAAATAGGCAATACATTTGTTCTGCAAACTTGAGAATCTTGGGGCGAGGGGGCGCTGTATATGTAAAGTGATGGAGATTTCAACTTTGCTCCACAGATTTTGACATTGTAGGCACACAGCCTAAAGATAGTCGTGCATACTCTCCAGTTGTCATTAGATTATGATCCATTGTGTATGGAAATTTTACTTTTAACGGAATGAGTTTTGTAAGTCACTTTAATACCCTAGCTGAATTGCTTTTCTCTAAAAGAGGGAACTGAACTAGAGTAGAGCTTGTAAACTCAAAAGCTTACAGGAACTGGCAGGTACAATGCATGATTAGACAAGGTGGGTATAAGCACTAAACTCTTATTTTTTAAAACATCTTTTAAAAAACTGTTTTTATTGATTTCAGAGAGAGGAAGGGAGAGGGAGAGAGAGAGAAACATCAATGATGAGAGAGAATCATTGACTGGTGCCTCCTGCCCGCCCCCTACTGGGATCGAGCCCACAACCTGGTCATCTGACTTGACCGGGAATCAAACAGCGACGTCTTGGTTCATGGGTCAACCACTGAGTCACACTGGCTGGGCTAACCTCTTATTTTTGTTAAAAATTTTGTCATCCAGCCTTTGTATTCCAGAACACAAGAGTAGTGGAAGTAGTGGGGACTGGCAGACTGGGAGTTCAAGACTACTCTAAAAGTCACAGCTGCTTCTCAGGCCCACGCCACTGCTGCCATTTGGGCAAGGGTGCCCAGGGCTGCTAGGTCTTCCCCTTTTTAAGAGAAGTCACATATCTGGATTGTTATGTGTATTTTTTTCTACTTTAAAATGTTGGTTCAATTTAAAAGACAACAATGACAACACACAACCTTCTGCAGGCCTAACCGAACACCTCTGTCTGTCATGTATAGTTCGTGGACCCTGGGCTTGAACTAGACAGATTAGATGATTTCCAAACGTCCTTTAAAGTCCCAATATTTTACGATAGCCACAAGCCTTCCTGAATATTACCTTGTATTTTTAAGATCTATATCTTCCTCCTCTACCTCAAAGTCTGTGTGTGTGTGTGTGTGTGTGTGCGTGTGTGTGTGTTTTGATAGGTGGAAGTACTTATTACAGAATCTGATATCTAGCCATTTAGCTGGAAAAAAAGTCTTTCACGGCCATGTTTCGTCTTTCTTTCCTTCCATGCCGCTTCATCATTAATTGGTTTAAGAAAATAAACTGAAACACTCACCCCCCTTCACATAGCCACTGGACACCATCCTTTCTTATTTGTTTTTCAACCCAATTCTTTGATTTGTGGGCTGGGGGTTGGGCAGTAAATCATTAGGAGACAGTTTTCTGTGGTTTTCCACAGTGGGAGAAGAAGTCGTTTGGCTACTGTGGGTATAACAGAGGAAGAGTTCGCCCCTACCCCCTAGGAGGGTCCAAATGTCCTGTCCTGTACATCTGTAACTGAAGAACACAACTGATTTTTAAGACATAAATCTAAGACAGAGGAAATAGTTTTTAAGGGATAAATCTATTAATTGACAAAGGTGACTTTCCTTGCAACAGGGTTATATATGTTCAGGGAACATTTGAATATAAACATATATTGTTCTGTTTACTATCATGAGTTTTATTTCCAGCAGAAATGCTAGGTTAATAACAGGAAAAATTAAGTCCTGAGGACTAAAAGGGCAAGGTATGGTGACGGAATACCAATACAATGCACACTTCCAATAAAGATTGAAATCAGAACTTTGTAATATCTCAATCAGTGCTATAGTCAAGGGCAGGGGTCCTCAAACTACGGCCCGCGGGCCACATGCAAATACAAATACTGTATTTGTTCCCGTTTTGTTTTTTTACTTCAAAATAAGATATGTGCAGTGTGCATAGGAATTTGTTCATAGTTTTTTTTTTTTTTAAAACTATAGTCCGGCCCTCTAACGATCTGAGGGACAGTGAACTGGCCCCCTGTTTAAAAAGTTTGAGGACCCCTGGTCAAGGGACTGGTCAATAAATACTTGTTACTATTGGTTAGCATTGTTGGAAAAAATCATCCGATCATTCAATGCTTGTAGAGGAGGATTTAGAGTAGTGATGAGCCATGCTTATAAGCATTATCAATGGGTTATCAGACAGCTAGCTTGTAATTTTTTCACCTGATGTTGAAGCCCAAATTCGTTAGCTTGGTCTTTGGGGGCCTCCTACTCTTGAATCAGAAAAACGTGGTGATTCTGAGCCCAGGTTATGAGTTGATTTGCTTGGGTTTGAATCCTGGCTCCACCAATTACTAGCTGGGTGAAAGGAATGCAGGCCACTTGATCTTTCTGTGTCTCAGTTTTCTTACTGATACACCAAAGATACTTACCTCATGTGAGCATTTGATAAACTAGTGTCTTAAATATAGTAAGAGTTCAATGCATGCCCATTATTTTGTTTCTGTCTTTCAACTTTTGGCCACAATACTGTCATAGTCTGTAGCTATACCCATCCTGTACTTGGACCATCAAAATCTAACTCCTTTAAGATGTAGTTGAAACCCTTCCTTTTTCATGAGGTTCATCCTCATCACTCCTGGAGTCATGATTTCTGTCTTTTCATTTTAATAGCGTGAAATAATTTTTACCTTCCATCATTTTGGCGTTTTATTCTAAGTTCCTTGATTATCATCTATCTATCTATTATCTATCTATCTATCTATCTATCTATCTATCTATCTATCCATCTATCTATCATCTGTCTATCTTATTTTTCTAGCTAAACTGTAAAACTCCTGGAGAGCCCAGTTTTGTATAGTGCCTGGTTCTATGCTTTGCATATGGCAGATACCAGTACAATTAGGTGGTGGTGGTTACCGATGGGCTTAGGTGGATTATGTGAGCCCTTTCAATTTCTCTGCTTGTAAAACCCATGACATCAGGTAATGTCAGCACTAGAACTCTGGGATACCTGACACTTTCATTGCATACAAAACCCACAACTGGCTTATTTTGACAGTGATAAACCATTGGGAAAGCACATTTGGAAAGTAGAGTATTATTCCTAATTTTCACCAGTACTGTTCCTCATTTTGCCAGTACAGATATAACCCATGGCTTCTCACTTATTAAATTGCAAATTGTTATTGATCTACACTTGATCTTAAGGTTTATGGAAACTGTATGGGACCTGACTCTGCAGGCTGTTGGTAGAGTCGAGGTAGAGATGGTGGAACAGTTGGTGCACTCATGTAATTCCTAGGAATCTGAGATTCACAAAAGTCATCAGAAGCCAAGGTTTACATAAATTTTAAGCCCACTTTAGGTCATATTAATATATCATAGCAACAATAATTTTGCTGTATATTTTAATGTACATTGATAATTAAAGGCTATTTTAAACAATTTGAGGCTCACAGATAATGATGCTGCATTGAATCTTGTTTCACTGATTAAATGAACTCCACTTACATAATGGGGACACCCTAATTCAAATGCAACTATGACTTTCCCCCCCTCCCATCCTTCCCTCCCATCCTCACACCCCATTCCTCACTCCATAACCCCTACTCCACCCCACCCATTTCATAAATCTCGCATCATTTTGGAGAAAACAGGGCTATTTGTGCCTTGGACAACTGTTCTCAAGCCCTGAACGATTGTAGGGTTTCATTGCCCATTAAGAGTTTTCTTCCCCCACGACCAGTGACTTCTTATCCTACTCTTAAGGCATTGGGAACCTCTTTACATGAGGGCAGACTAACAACCACAGCTTTTATACTTTGGTGTTGATTATAGACTTTGCCTTTGGCAGGAACTATGAAAGTAAGTAGTAATAAAATGTTTCATGATAAAACAGTAACAAAAATGAATGGAAAGATGGAACAACTATCTTGGTTTGTGACTTTCTTTTGGGTCTCAGACACCTGCAAGAACCTGATGACAGGGAGCCTCTGTCCAGGAAATGCAAATATGCATAAAAATTTTCATGCAGTTTCAGTGGTTCATGGACTGAATTCCAGCAATGGTATAGGCATTCACACATGGGCTCAGACTTGATTCGCCCTCATATATTATTTATATAATGTCTTAAAGTCTTTATCAGTCTTTTCCATTATCTTATAAACATGATTTTTTCTCATTACAAAATTTATACATACTTGTTCTAATAATTTAAAGACCGCAAGGATTATCACATAGAAAAACAAAAGTTCTTTGCAGTCCATCCTCTTTCTTTTGTCACACACTGCCTGCAGGTGATCACTATTCATCTTTTAATTAAAGTCCTGCGGATTTCCCCTATGCATCTATTATTTTTATGTTTTTATTTATTTCAGAGATGAAGGGAAGGGGAGAGAGAGAGATAGAAATATCAATGATGAGAGAGAAGTATTGATTGGCTGCTACTGCACTAGCCCACAACCCGGGCATGTGCCCTGACTCTAACTGTGAGCTCCTGGTTCATGGGTTGACATTCAACTACTGAGCCACACCAGCCAGACCCCATGTATCTGTTAACACCTACTAGTACAGGGGTGGGCAACCCTGGCACGCCAGTAACTTTTGCTGGCACGTGAAACCTTCTCTTATAATCTTCCATTTACATTTTTTTCTTAATATCGATTTTTTTTATTTTTCAGATAAATTCAGTGTAGGTGCATCTTAGATAAATAAATAATTTTACATAACAAGTTATCTTAAAGACCATAGACATGGATTGATGAAAGAGGGGAAGAGCAATTTCTATGCCTCTGCCTTAACTCTCCCTGCCTTCCAGTGTTTTGGTTTCATCCACATATGCTTGTGTATCTTTGTTCTCAGTGATGAATTTTGTTAAGTCTCGTAATAGGAGTAGCCTGACAGATGAAAGTAGTAGCTCGTGCATATATCTGAAGGTCACGAAATATAAACCTGATGTAAAATCTCTGTCATCAGTGATACAGCAGCAAAAGTCCCACTGATAATATCAAACGGAGTCATAAAGTTTTCTGTAGGACTATCAGTGTACATATATACATTAAAAAATAAATGCATTTTTCATCATCATATACTGTGTTTTTGTTGCTCGAATGAATTTTATTATTTCTTCAAGGTTCTTCACATACGTATACCTTAAGAGATATCAAGTAGGCGTAACATGTTCTCAAAAAATTAGGGTTGGCACTCAGAAAATTTTGAGTCAGAGATTTTGCTGGTTTTGGCATGCACTCACAAAAAGGTTGCCCACTCCTGTACTAATACATATATATAGCTTCATATCGTTTCTCAGCTACTTGCTTTTTTCTTTTTTAAAAAGTTAATAATATACCTCAGACAATTCCCCCCAGTCAGTTCAAAACAATCTAACCCATTCTTTTAAAAAAGGCAGTAAGTTTTCCATTGTTTGGATGTAACATATTTTATTGAAGGACCCCCTATGCATGACATTTGGGTCCTTTCCAGTTTTCAGAACAGAACAGACGGAGAAATTCCCCAAACCAGGACGCTAAAGGAAAATGAAAGTGAAGTGTACAATTAAAGGAAGCTCATAGTTCAGGGTGAAGTGTGCTGGCCTCTGAGCAGCGGGCACAGCGGGGCCTGGGGAAGGTCATAGAGGGTTGCCTCACCCTGTCAGGACAGATCAGATTTCCAAGCATCCTTCCCCCTGGAGGACCAAGGGTTGAAGTCCAGAGCTAAGGTACACCTTTGTAAGATCCACTGTGATGTATCTGTGGTATTTCAAGCTTACGGGATTGTTCTGGCCTTCATATTTATGCCCCATTTTCATTTTCTCCTGCTGCTCAGAACAGGCAGTTGCTGAAATCAATCCATGTAGCTCTAACTGGATCAGGTTAAGGAATTTGTCAGGGTTTCAAGTCTCAAGTTTGTTTTTTAATTGTGATTTGTTTGTTTGCATGGTATATTCTCATCACACTACTCAATCCTACATATACACCTTAAAACAACTGATGTGACTAGATAAATGTAGACGGGTTTCTGAAGCCAATCAAACATTTTTGATGGTTTTTTTTGAAAAAATTACCCACAATAACTTCTAACCTATGAATTGGAAATACCATTTTTATAGGAAAATGTTTTTCACTGGGTAACCAGGCTATGGGAAAATTTTTATAATGGAAACTATCTTGTACTTTTAACTATAGCATCAGAAAATACGACAGTATAATGTTACATACTAACGCCCATCAGATGCAAAATTCTAGTTTTTGATTATAAGTTATAAACCAGGATAGAGAAGCTTCTGAAAAGTGGTTTTCTTTGGCATTGATGTTGTTGATTAACTATAAAAAAGTTCAGAAAAAAATTAATTCAGCCCATTCCTTTACACAGAAGGTTACAAAAATGGAATAGCTGGGTTTTGGTTCTAGTGGGAACAACTTCGCTTATTAAAGCTCACTGGATTATATTAGATTAAAAACACTAGACATTTTAGATTGGATTTAAAAAAGGTACTATCCAAGGAATTAAAAATTTAGACACATAAGTCTTTTAAAGAATTAATTTACTTTGTGATTTTGACTCCTTAAAGTATAGCATTTGTTCCAAATCCATATTTTTTGTGTGTGTGCGTGTGGATGCATAATGATTGTTCCATGGAGCATTGCTCTGGTTAACATTTTCAAAGTATATTTTAAATGAAATCAATCAAATCGAGTCAACAAATAGTTATTGAGTGCCTAGTATATATAAGGAATGATGAATGAAATCCTAGAAGCACTCACTTCCCTAAGAACATTGAGCGCCGGCATTTGACAGACACTTGAATACTCCTGACCATGGTTTATTAAAGGAGATGAAGCTCCCCATGTGCCCGTTGCTGGCTGTCAATACCTACAGAGTGGTTTTGTGAACTTGGACTACGGAACCCTATGCCTGACTCTTCTTCAAATAATTTGTTGCCATTGTGAAGCCACACACCCAACGAGCTGCAGTGCCACTCCAAGGGTTTGGGGTCTTTCATCTGAAAATAATACCATACTTCATTTCTCTTAATGTCAGATGTGGAGCTCATTGCTTGCCTCACTAAATGACTTGTGTGTTAATGCTGATGTGGTTTTCATTCAAGATGCTTGAAAAGAAAACTAAGCCCCGTATAAATACTTATTTGGTGACTACCACAGATTCATTCATGCAACAGCTCTTTATCGAGTGGCCACAATTCTAGGTGAAGGAAAGGTGGTAGCACACACACAGATAAGGCCCCTGCCTACAGCGAGCTCCCATTGTGTGGGAAATAAATGTATATGGCCACATTCAGATGTTGATGAAGAAGATTAAGCAGGGTAACTTGCTAGAGAGCACCCAGGGGCCTCCTTTTAGAAGGGTGGTCAGAGAAGACCTCTCTGAGAAGGCGACATTTGAGCAGAGAGCTAAATGAGGAGAACAGTTATTAAGTGTTTGAAGTATGGTGCATTGAAATGTAGGTCATAACAGGCATATTCAACTTGTCCCGTTCTTTTTTTTAATTAATTAATTAATTATTTATTTTAAATGTATTCCTTTATTGATTTCAGAGAGGAAGAGAGAAGGAGAGAGAGATAGAAACATCAATGATGAGAATCATTGATCGGCTGCCTCCTGCACACCCCCTACTGGGGATCGAACCCGAAACCCACGCATGTGCCCTTGGCCGGAATCGAACCTGGGACCCTTCAGTCCGCAGGCTGACGCTCCATCCACCGAGCCAAACCGGTTAGGGCTTGTCCCATTCTTTAACCTAGGGCAGAAGCAGAAAAAGTGTACAAGTATTGTATTTGATTTCACTTGTTGAATCCATTTATAGATACCACATGGGCATTTAGCTAGCTGACTCCACAACGTGGGAGCCAGCACAGAGGCGTTTGTGTATCTTCCTTTAAAGATGGAAGTTTTGTGTTTGATCTGTAAATACAGGTTATTGGCAGCATCAGAGGTGCATATTAGGTTTCAGGACCCATAATTCAATCCAGTTATTCAATATTTATTGAATATATATTCAACAGCCTAAGCGAAGCACTGTGTTGGGCACTGAGTACAGAAAGACAAACAAAATGTTTCCTGCCCTTGAGGAACTGATCGTCTATTGGGAGTGATAGACATGTGAACAGAGGGTTTCAGTACAGTGGGGTAAGTGCAAGAGTAAGGGTAACAGGTCTACTGTTGAATCACTATGATCTGGACAGTAGTACATGACCAAGAGGATGCCTTTGTTTCACATCTATTCTTGCAAGCAATTCTTTGACCTATATCCCTCTGAGCTCAGAAAAATTTGAGGGTTAAAATTTGAGGGTTTAATGCCTTTTAAGGCACATTTCTAAATTTATTTTTTTGTGCCTTCAAATGTGTACTATGAAGGGAATTTATATATTGGATGGGCAATTAAATGTTTCCTGAAAGGTCTCACCATCACATTTGTCTGTGGTTAGAGAAATGCTGATCACAATGACCGACTAAGATGCAGGATGTACTTGAGGTGTATGCCCCATAGCCTCGGGTTTGTGGATGGGCAAATTCCTCTTCCCATGGTCACCAGTTGCAATGTATTTTATCCCTAGTGCAGTAGAGCAACCTAACCTTTGCCATCACAGTTCAAAGAAAATTCTTTTTTTTTTTCCCCAGAGAGTCTCAAAGAGTTTCCTCCAACTCCTTCTCACTTGTAGCTCTGAGAGTAAATATCTGATCGAAATGCCCAAACTGAAGTCGTTGTGGTTTCGAAAGCCGCACCTTGCTTTTAGGCACAGTTTTTATCCTGTAGAACAGTGGTTCTCAACCTTCTGGCCCTTTAAATACAGTTCCGCATATTGTGACCCAACCATAAAATTATTTTCATTGTTACTTCATAACTGTAATGTTGCTACTGTTATAAATCGTAATGTAAATATCTGATATACAGGATGGTCTTAGGCGACCCCTGTGAAAAGGTCCTTTGACTGCCAAGGGGGTCTCGACCCACAGGTTGAGAACCGCTGCAGTGTAGAAGGAAGTGCTGTCCATGGGTTTGAATCTCTGGCTGGCATGTGGTTTTGTTATTTGTAAAACAGAAATAAGAATAAAAAGCACTGCCCTCTCTTCCAGTTCTCTTTGCCAACCATCTTGCTGTGCTATGCATATGTGTCTAAGCCAATGTTCCAGCCACTAGGCTTGGCACAGAAATCAGTGCCTTCAACATCATTACTGCTGGGAACAGTCTGAAATACGGAACAAACTCCCCATTTGCCTAAATGTATAAGATGCTAGTGATTTGGGCATTCGGTTGATAATGTCACAATATTAAAACACCAGCATATTTCTTGTCACTGTCTTCTGGCCTGCATAGTTTCTGTTGAGAAATCAGCTGATGGTCGTATTGGGTACTCCCTTGTAGGTAACTGACTGTTTTTCTTTTGCTTGGGGGAAGGGGGTACAGGGGGGAACTGGGAAGGGGTGTGGGGGGTGTGGGAAGAGATTGGACAAAGATCTTATACCTATGGACAAGGAAAGTGCCGGGGGTGGGGGTGGGGGTGGGGGGGTGGGGAGGTGATGAAGGCCTGGTGTGGGGTGGGAACTGGGTGGAGGGGAGCTATGGGGGGGAAAAAGAGGAACATCTGTAATAATCTGAACAATAAAGATTAAAACACACACACACACACACACACAAACAACACCACCAACATAGATGTGGTTTGACCCATGAAGCAACATCATATCTGCATTTATTTGACCTAAAAACACTGGGTAGGTGGCTCTGAAGAGGATGGGAAATGTCAAGGTAAAAACATGCAAGGGCCTCATGATCTGTATATCAGATCTCTCTTCCTGCCCTTGAGTGACAGTAATCTCAGTTGCCAAGGTTTTTACCCGCAAGAAAAGAAAATACCCTGATACCCAATAGAATGAGCTGCAGCCCAGGAAAGCGTCCAAGTGAATCGGTGGCATTGGCCAGGACTCGTAGACTGCTTCCAGGGTGTGTGGAACGTCACCATCCTTGGTGTGATTTGCTGGATCACGTCATATCTCATTGTGTAGACTTGACAATTACTAATAACTTTCAGACAATGCTCTTTGCAGTGATTTAAGCCCCCTATCTACCTTGATGATAGGCTCTTGTCCCCCCTACACCCCCGCCCCTTAGGGATGATAATCTCAAAAATTCAGTATATGTTGGATGCCATGGACATGTTTTCTGGTGGATACTCCTGCATGGAGAGTTGGTTCAAAGTTTGAGTCCCAACTTTGCTACTTATCAACCTGATGCCCTTGGGCAGGGCACTAAACCTCGGAGCAAAATGTCCTCAAGCATAAGATATGAACAATAAACACTTTCCTCCAGACTCGTATTATTAAAATAAGATGACATATGGGTACCCTTTTACAAGCTGGAAAGAGCTGTGTAAATTTAACGTGCTATTAAAAGTTCTAGAAATTATAGAATATTAAACATGCTAGGGAGCAGTTAGGAGTGTAATCTGGAGCCACATTATTTAGGTGGAAGTCTGGGCGCTGCGGCTACCTCACTGTGTGGCCAGGTACAAGCTACTTAGCCTCTCTGTGCCTCAGTTTCTTCATCTGTAAGATGGAGATAACATATAACAACAACAATAAGTCATAGTACTAATCAAGATGATTTAGTGTTAGTTCTCACACCTCTGTGAGGTGGGGGGTATTATTATATGTATTTTTTAGAGATGTGGGCCTCTGGTGATGTTAGTTATTTGCCCCAGGCCTCTCAGTTCCAAGGGCAGAGCTGGGATCCAGCTTGAATCTGCTTTACACTAAAGCCCAAACACTCCACTACTTTATTTTTTTCATCCAGCAGTAAAAGTGGAACATTACATTGCCTGAGTGTTCCAGAACTCATAAGATGACCTGGTTTTGGATACAGGTCATCTTAATTGAAATAAATGACTTCTTACAACTCTTAGTGAAGAAGCATTTTGCTGCAGCTTTAATGGGTAATCTCTTTATGACAAGGGCTGGCCTTCTCTTTGTCTTTCGTTTTCTTCCCAGAGTTATCTGCAGGATGGGTTTCTAGTACTTGATGATTTTAGTTTTATTTAGGGAACTTGACACATCTTTGTTGAATGAATGACTTAGCAGAGACTTGATTACTTCATTGCCTGAAATCACAATCTACTTATACCTTACAGCTTACCCGTGGATGGTGCTGGATTCCAATTCTGATTTTCTAAACAATGCACTATGATCATGAACTTGCCTGAGGTCGCCAGCATATTGTTAAGGCAAGGAAAGCTGGCCACAACTTTCTGAATCTTTCCTCCCTACATAACATCTGAAACGGAGTCCTGTTTGCCCATTCTCAACTTTGTTTTGGTATCTAAGTCACTTGGGCCTTCCAACCAAGTCTTTGGCTGGCTGCATAAGTGAATAATCTGTGGGATTTAAATAAGGGAGGCGTAAGGATTCTCAGATCTACTCCTTTTTACGTTTTTTTTTTTTAATTATTTTTGGACAGAGGGCAGTGGACAAGTTAAGAGTAGATACAGTGACTCAAATATGGCTGCATAGTATCAGTTGGAGAACTTAAATATATCATTCAGTGTTTGGAATCTGCCCCAAACCAATTAAATCAGAATCTCTAGGGGTGGGGCTCAGCCAGTGGGGAGCAATGAGTCCTGGAGATAAGAAACTAGGAAGAAGGAAGTCATTTGAATTAAAGAATCAGAAAGATAGCAGAGATAGCAAGGTGGCTCCAAATGCCACCTTTGGGGGTGATTTCAGGTTACATACACTTGAATATAAGGCTCCTTTTTAGCTTTTACATTACGTGGTTGGAAGTTGGAAATATTTTGTTAGCACTTAGCTCCATGAACTTGTTTTCTGCCTGTGATTTCTGGCCTTTGTAGCAGTAACAGGTGACAGGTTTTCAGTGTGAAAGGTCATTGTTGGGGAGACTTCATCAGAGAGTGGATGATCTTTGGAGAGTCCAGGAGCTCTGTCATCTTTTTTGGCATTTTTGTCCTGGTGGCCATTTTTAAGGAGACAATAATGTTTGTTTTGTTGTTGTTATTGTTTTATTTTTTTTCAGATTAAAAAGCTACTCCAGCCCAGCTGCCATGGCTCAGTAGTTGAGCGTTGACCTATGAACCAGGAGGTCACAGTTCAATTCCTGGTCAGGGCACATGCCTGGGTTGTGGGTTCGATCCCCAGGGTATGGGGTGTGCAGGAGGCAGCTGATCAATGAGTCTCATCATTGATGTTTCTATCTCTCACTCCCTCTCCCTTCCTCTCTGAAATCAATAGTAATATATTAAAAAAATATCTATACCAAACACAACCCAAACAAAAACAGAATCAGTAGCTGTTTTGTGAGAGAGCATTTCAGTATTTGCTTGTTGCTTTTGCTTCTTAGTTTTAGAATCCCAGGCACAAATGCTTCTGTCAACTTTCCCATGCAAAGGGAGTGCTGGAAATTCTAGAGAAGGCATGTGGGGAAAACAGAAAGTGAACTGTAAAAAAATTATGTTGCTACCCAGAAATGTTGAAAAGCAGAAGAGTAGGTTTTCAGGTTGGGCTGTGCTTATTTTAGGAAGTTTGGATGTTGAATGCCAATGACCCTTACGCTTGGCTTGTTCTAATGCCATCAGTCACTGACTTCCATGCACACGAAGGTTCATTAAATAAACTCGTTCCATGTTGGATGTTTAGTTGCACCTGACTGCACTTGCTCAATGTGCCCAGTGGTTCTAGAGGTTTCGTTGAGCTCAGTGGGATGGACACCCACACACACCATGTGGAAGGACACAGACGTGTATGTGCATTTATGGTGAAGGAGAATGGCTGTACTGAAAGGCAGAAATTAAGCCAGTCAAGAGGCACAGAATTTGTATTTGTAAAATGTGAGCTTGTGTATATCTTTGGACACTTGAAGGGCGCCCCCCTTCAGTTTCAGCTTAGGTTGTATGTTTCACAGTTATTAACCGTGTTGCACAAATCCTCTGAGGAATTTCATTTGGATTCTGCAGCTTATTTCAATGGTGATTACTCTAATTGCCCCTTTGTTTTTCTTTTTCTTTCAAAACGATCACTTACATTTTATAATTTTTAGAATTTTTCTTTGAAACCAGTGTAAAACGGTAAGGGGGTTTCAATTGTTTAAAGCCATGTTTTCCTAAGAGCTTTTGAATATTTACTTTGATTATAATGCTGGTGTAAAATGAATATAAAACATAAAATGCCAGGAACCCAGAGTGCAATTTTTTAGCTTCAGGACTGGGGCTATAGAATCACCCATATTTGAGATAATCTGTGTATTTTAAGAGCGTTCTAAGCTGCAGAGCAAGCGGAGGTTTGCAGCAAGCTATATGGTCAGCGAGAGAAAATGGAATGATTCTTTTCTGCAGCTGAGGCTTGAAATAAGGAAGGTAACTTTTTCCAGGCCACCCATATGAGAGGGTTGGAACTGGGAAGAGATTTCTTAGCTACCAGACTGCATGCAGCCGTTGCTATCAAGGATGTTCTGGGACTTATTTATGGGAATGAAGCATCTTTCATCGAGGGGCATCTTTTTCACTCTGCAGAAATGACTCATTCTCACTGTGGTAAATATTGTATTTGCTATAGGGCTCTTTACATGCTCTCGAGATCGAATAGGATGCTGTGTCCTCTGAAAGATAGGTCCAGTGCTCAGTACCCACTGCAGGTGAAGGCCCGAGGCCAGGCCAGAGTTGTCATCGTGCCCTCATTTTAATTGATTTCAGAGAGGAAGGGAGAGGGAGAGAAAGATAGAAACATCAATGATGAGAGAGAGAATTATTGATCGGTTGCCTCCGTATGCCCCACACTGGGGATCTAGCCCTCAAACCGGGCACGTGCCTTGACTGGGAATCAAACCGTGACCTCCTGGTTCATTGGTTGATGCTAAACCACTGAGCCACACTGATCCAGTGTGCCCTCAGGTTTTTTTTTTTATTAAGTTTAATCATTTTATTACCCCAATATATCCCATATATTATCTCAGCATGCAATCAGCATAAAATAGAAATGAAATATTTTGCATTCTTTAAAAAAATTCTTTGTCTTTGAAATGCATTGAGTACTTGCCACTAAAAAAGGTGACCAACCCCCCTGGTTTAACCTGGGACTGTCCAGGTTTTAGTTCTGGAAGTCGCTCATCCCGGAAAGCCTTTCAGTCCTGGGCAAACTGAGGCAGTTTGTTACCCCATCCTTAGAACATAGCTTTTTTTAAATTTTTTATTTTTCAATTACTGTTGACATTCAATATTATTTGATATCCGTTTCAGGTGTACAGCATAATGGTTAGACATTTCTGTAATTTATGAAGCGATTCCCCCCCAGGAAGTCTCGTAGCCACCTTCACGATGCCCTCAGTTAGTGTTTATGAAGCTTCCATTTGGTGAGTGATTTTGGATGAAGGATTCTCTTGGTAATTTTATATGTGACCTATTTTTCCCTTATACAGCTTCTGTTTTGAGAGTAAGCAGAAGGAAATGGTAGTAATAACAAAATGGGTTTTTGCTCATTCACACTTTTCTGCCATTTGGATTACGGGAGCCGTGAGGTGGGGGGCGGATGGCAGGGACAAGGATGTGGAAGAAAAACAGGCATGTGGGAGAGAGAGGATGTGCCAGGGGGAGAAAACTGGGAGGTGCTTACAAGAGGGTTTGTTTAGAAAACACAGTGCTAATAGTTCCCTATTTAAACATTCATATTTGGGGATTCACACGTCTCTATTAGTAGTTCTGTGGAAAGGAAGTTCAGCAAAATCAGATTGATGACTGATGTAATTTAATTAGACTCTGGCTTCATAAATATGCAGTGTTAGTGAATGAGAGGTTAAGTCCTTAGATTTCCTGAAAAAAAAAAAAAATGGCAATTTGGTTTACTTCGGAGTTGGCTGTAGACATTCCCCACCCTGGTATATAAGTGGCTATCATAATTTGGTAATTTAAAAATTAGAAGAAAAGCTAAATTTGACTGACCAATTGCAGTAGCTGTTTGCAGATATTTCTTGCTCTTCCTGGCAGCAGCTCTGCCTCCCTCTTCCAGCCTGGTGACTGCAGGTATTTCTATCTTGACCCATGCTCTCTGGAAAAGCTTCGAAAGATGCTGCTTGGTTTATGGCTTCTGATCATTTCACACTGCCTTCAACCCTTTGCATGGTGGCTTTACTAGCATATCCACAACAAACTGTTAAGATTTTATAATGATATTAAAATCAATCAGCCGGCCAGAGAGACTTACTGATTTTTTGATTTTTGATGGAGTAGGAGAAGGGAGTGTGAGAGTACTTTCTTTTTCTTTTTTTTTTTTAAAAAAGCCAACCACCTTTGTTTTGAATAAAATTATGGCCAGGGAAAATACCTGAGACTGTGAATAGATAGGCTCTCTCTCCGAGGTAATTTGGCAACGTGCACGGAGTTGGAGCCCTCTTCATAACCATGGTGACTCTCCCAGCAGTCAGCCTTTTTGTCTTTTGTCAACTGCTCTTTACTTCTGGCCAAGATTCTTTCCTTTTCACTCTTTTTTTTTTTGGCTCAGGAGCATACCTTAGAGTCCATGAATTTGCAGTTTTCTTAACATTTCATCAGTTACCCGACTATTTTAAAATCCCATTTGCAAATATTTTCCTTCTCCCTCGTCTTCCCTTCATGTCTGAAATGGATAAAGCAGAAGTTTTATTTTTCATGCCTACCTTCTCAGTCACCATCTGCTCCAACCCCGGATCCTCTTGAAGCCATTCTGGTAGACTCTGTGCTGAAATGAAATATACGATTAATAAACGGGAAGGCCCTTACTAGTGATGGATAACTACTTTTAGGAACACTGTCATTTGCAATTCATTAAATGCCTTATTTGCCATTTATATTTACTGAAAATTGATACTCTGTGTATTAGTTCTTTCCCAGTGACAGATCACTGGTAAATGTATAATTAAAAGAGAGCTTAATTCCAATTTGTCTTCATTTCTCCTTGAAATAATTTCGCAGCTGTCATATGGACCTTCTTCTTCATTCTTTTTTTTTTTTTTTTTTTTAAAAATATATTTTACTGATTTTTCACAGAGAGGAAGGGAGAGAGATAGAGAGTCAGAAACATCGATGAGAGAGAAACATCGATCAGCCGCCTCCTGCACATCCCCCAGTGGGGATGTGCCCGCAACCCAGGTACATGCCCTTGACCGGAATCGAACCTGGGACCTTTCAGTCTGCAGGCCGACGCTCTATCCACTGAGCCAAACCGGCTTCGGCTTTCTTCTTCATTCTGATGCATTCCTCTTTGCCTGTTCCCACCATTGCTCTCTCTTATTTCGGAATTTCTTTCCTCAGGACAATGTCGTGTTGTCAGAAGACCCAAATTCAAATTCTGTCTCTTCCACTTGTTGTGAGGCTGGAAAAATTGTTAACTGCCATCAACCTCAGTTTTTTTTTCCTCCTGTAAATCCGAGTTCTCATTTTGCAGAATTGCCAGGAGGTGCAAATGAGATAATATACTGGAAAGTGCTCTGTTAGTTGAAAAAATGGTGTGCACATTGGTATTGAATTAGTTGACATGGTGATCTAGCTCCCCTGAATAAAAACACTTGTGATAATGCCTCACCATCGCAGGTTACAGATCTATCCCATGGAATAACTTGCAGGGGAAATGAAAGATGGGTAACAGACATGGAGGACAAGTTTTGGTTAACAGTGCCAAGTGTCCTCACTGCACAGGAGCACAGAAGGTGCAGCCTTATCAGGAAGGAGTTGGCTCCATGGGGTTAAAGTCACTCCGAAGTGCTAACTCACCCAGATCTGTGCCCTATGCAAATAGAAAGCAGTCGGTACACTGATTAAATTTCTTTCCATCGACCATGCCCTGAGATAACGCCACAGAGAGCTTTCCTGCTTTTTGTCACTGCCATGACTCCCATCCCCTTAGACCTCAGCCTCTGGCCTCCTGAATCCTTATCTTGCTCTGGTCTGGGTTTTCACCAGATGAGGCTTTCTTGATCACTGAACAGATTTCCTTCCATTTTCCTCACTTCTCATCTCGGGGTGGCCTTTAGTGTTACAGGTGGCAAGGCTCCTGTGCTCAATGCGGCGTCTTTCGGCCAACCTGTGCAGACTTGGAATGCCTGTTAGGGCTGCAGGCGATTGGCCAAAAGCTTCATGGCCTCTGTAGGGTCCATTGAGCTTTACCTCCCAGGGGGTGTCTGAGCTCCTCCTTGGGGCTTGCATTGGTTGGGTGAGAGAGAATGGTGGAAGTTTGGAACTGCCTCTTCACGGTTTTGGTGAGGTCACATCCTGTCTCTTAGCTAGCAAATCTTGACTCATGGGAGGTGTAGATTTTGGGTTTTGTAGTAGCCCTGCTTCCTTGGACATCGACTTCACCTCTTAGGACAGAGATAAAACCACTTATAGGGGTGTGATGTCTCAATGAGTTCATATTTGTACTGTGCCTGGTACTTTGAAATCCTCAGTAAAATTCTCCTCTTCAGTACTACACCCTCTGTAAAGCTGTACTGTCACCACTTCCTTTTATAGATAAAAGGCCCCAATAGTTAAATCAAATATTAGAATAGTGCAGAGAGATGGACATACTTGTGTGGATAGGTTTCTCCTCAAATTCCATTAAGGCATCAATATTTTTTCTGGTTCTGCCTTCTACTGACTGGTACCTCAATAATAATCAACATTTTATAATAGTAAAAGATAATGTTTTGTAGAAGACTTTTCAACATTCTTTATCGGTAGTCTGATGTTTTCTTTCTATCTTGAATGACCTTATCTTCAGATTCTGACCTTTGGGCCAGAGAATGGATAGGTTGGGTCCTGATTATTCTTTAGGGTCCTAAGTATTCTTTTAATAGGTAGTGTATGGTTTATTAGTTTTAGGTACTGTGGCAAATATTAAAATAAAAATATTTGAATAATTTTTTGAATTAAAAGTTTGAATAAAATATTTGACTATTATTCACTGTAAATATTCACTGTCTCTTCCTGGGGGAGAATTATACTTCCCTATCTTTTGATCCCAATCTATGTGAACAGACAGAAATTTTTAAGGTTCAGCATGTGGCTCACCCTGTTTTTTCTTATCTCTCTGTCATGAGAGCTGGCATGTTCCAGACAGAGGTTATTTTAGCAGCCTAAGGCCTGGAGATAGAGCTGAGGCAAAGTTGGCCCAGAAGGAGACACATAGTATAAAATTAGCAAGAAAAAAACTTTTACCATAAGCAACTGAGATTTTGGGGTTATTTGTTACTTCAGCATAACCCAGACTATTTTGACCCATATAGGTTTAAATGTTTGTGAATTTTGATTAATATTCTATTGAAGTACCAATTATATATCCTATATGTGTTATATGTATATATTCTATGAGTACTTGGGGTTTTGTGAGCTCTGAATTATATTTAATACTACAATTTGCTTTCATTAATTTTTCCTGCATTGATTTTTATGTATAGTCAAGTTTATATGAAAGATATTAGTTGTTAATAAAAACAAATTTAAACTGCCTTGAAAATAAAAAAAAAATTCTTAGCTCATAAAACTGAAAAACCTATACATAGATCATGTTAGGTATAGTTTAATTGGCTATCTGGTTTCATGTTTTTCACTTACCTCCTCTTTTCTCTGTATGTTGGCTTCATCCTCAGATTGTTGCAAAATGTTTTACTACATGCTTTCTTATTCATATTCCAGAGGAGAGAGAAGGCTTCTTTTAAAAAAACAAATAATTTTTTCTTTAATTGGACTGACTTAGGCAATATGCCAGTTTCTGAAGGAACTTGTGTGACTGGAGGGACACTGTGCACTCACTGATGGACTCAGATCTGAGATACATGTCCTTCCCTGATCTAAATCAGAAGCCATCCCTGGAGCTTGGAGGGATATTGTATTAATATGGGAAAGGTAGCTGCTATAGCAGACGAATCCCAAATTCTTTCTGGCTTATACAATGAATATTTATGTCTCAATCATAAACTGATATAAATGCTCCTAATCCTCATGATTGGTTCATCTCCAAGAGGTTACTCAGGGATCTTAGTATCTTAGGGTTCTTCTATCATCATCACAGCGCTCCCAAAGTTGCTGTAAAGGAAAAGAAACATTGGGGAAGACACATTCACTTCTTAACTGCATTAGCCCAGAAGTGACACACATCACTTCTGTTCACATTTCATTGGTGAGAACTAGTCATAAGAGCCCTCTTAGGTCAAGAGAAGTGTGAAATGTGGTCCTTAGTAGGGCATCTGCTTCCCAGAATGCACTACATTCTGTGGAAGGGAGCATGACTTTCTGGTGTCAGCTAGCCAACTCTGCCACAGATGTTAATCCCACCCATGTGGCACAAAGGAAGAGTAATGGCGTGAATGTTGGGGAGGCAACTGACCATGTCAATCACACCAGGGAACCTCGTCTTGATGTCAGGCAGGCGTTGATTTGTGCTGAAGCAGATGTGTGAGCCCTCTATTGCCTATTAGACTAACTGATGTGATCAAAGGACCATATATTACTTAAAAGTAACTTCAGATCTTTTAAGCTAGTAAATAAATGATTTTTTGTAAGATGGCACGTTCTTCTCTCTTGAGGAACAGACGAGGGCCAAGACTCAGGTGGTGTGTGAAGTAGGGTGCTCTTTCTCAGCCATGGTGTGAGGTGGCAGAAAACAAACACGTCATGCATGCACAGGAGATCACTGGGGATGAAGTCAGGAGAATGTGTGCTTGAGGGTCAGGGCTGTGTGCAGAGTGAGAACTAAATTATGAAGTCTGCATTGGGAGAGTCTTGAGGAATAAGACAAAGCAGAAGAGTAAGAGGAAGGGGAGTAGTTAGATGGAAGGAGGCTTTAAGACATTCCAGAAATGAATCCAAATGCCAGTAGATGTTTATGTGCGCTGAGAGTATAGGCAAACCAATGAAAGAAATACAGTTAACTCTAATATCTATTACATAAGCATTTTAACTATCAATTCCTTTAACCTATAAGTTCTGTGGGGCCTTTTCTTATCCTCAGGTGTCAGATTAAATATTTCTCCAGAGAGACTTTCCTTGATCAGAATGTCCTCTACACCTGCCATCGATTCTTTTTTTGTTTTACTCTCTTTTTTTATTAAATCTTTATTGTTCAGATTATTACAGTTGTTCCTCTTTTCCCCCCCATAACTCCCCTCCACCCAGTTCCCACCCCACCCTCCGCCCTCACCCCGCCCCCACTGTCCTCATTCATAGGTGCACGATTTTTGTCCAGTCTCTTCCCGCACCCCCCACACCCCTTTCCCCCCCGAAGAATAGTCAGTCCACTCCCTTTCTATGCCCCTGATTCTATTATAATCACCAGTTTATTCTGTTCATCAGATTATTTATTCACTTGATTTTTAGATTCACTTGTTGATAGATGTGTATTTGTTGTTCATAATTTGTATCTTTACCTTTTTCTTCTTCTTCCTCTTCTTAAAGGATACCTTTCAGCATTTCATATAATACTGGTTTGGTGGTGATGAACTCCTTTAGCTTTTCCTTATCTGAGAAGCTCTTTATCTGACCTTCAATTCTGAATGATAGCTTTGCTGGATAAAGTAATCTTGGTTGTAGGTTCTTGGCATTCATCACTTTGAATATTTCTTGCCACTCCCTTCTGGCCTGCAAAGTTTCTGGTGAGAAATCAGCTGACAGTCATATGGGTACTCCCTTGTAGGTAACTGAGTTTCTTTCTCTTGCTGCTTTTAAGATTCTCTCTTTGTCTTTTGCTCTTGGCATTTTAATTATGATGTATCTTGGTGTGGTCCTCTTTGGATTCCTTTTGTTTGGGGTTCTCTGTGCTTCCTGGACTTGTAAGTCTATTTCTTTCACCAGGTAGGGGAAGTTTTTTGTCATTATTTCTTCCAATAGGTTTTCAATATCTTGCTCTCTCTCTTCCTCTGGCACCCCTATAATTCAGATGTTGGTGTACTTGAAGATGTCCCAGAGGCTCCTTACACTATCTTCGTATTTTTTGGATTCTTTTTTCATTTTGCTTTTCTGGTTGGGTGTTTTTTGCTTCTTCTTATTTAAAATCTTTGACTTGATTCTTGTGATCCTCTAGTCTGCTGTTGGAACTCTGCATAATATACTTTATTTCAGTCAGTGTATGCTTAATTTCTAGTTGGTCCTTTTTCATAACCTCGAGGGTCTCACTAGATTTCTTGAGTGACTCACTACATTTATCGGAGTTCTCACCAGACTTTTTGAGGGTCTTACTAAATTTATTGGTGGTTTCTAGAAAGTTCTTGAAAAACCTTAAAAGTGTGGCTTTGAACTCTATATCCAGTCATTTGCTTTCCTCCATTTCTGTCATTTGTGACCTGTTTCTTTGTCTCCGCATTTTTTATGCTTCCCTGTGTTGGTAGAGTGGCTTTGTGTGCTAGGTGTCCTATAGGGCCCAGTAGCTCAGCCTCCCCAATTACCCGAAGTGGACACTCTTGGTGCACCCCTTTGTGGGCTTCGTGCACAGTCTTGTTGTAGTTAAGCCTTGACTGTTGTAGGTATCACTGGGAGGAATTGACCTCCAGGCCAATTGGCTGTGAGAGTCAGCTGTGTCTATGGTGGGAGAACTTCTGTGCTGAAGACACCCTTATGAGGCAAGACTTGCTTCAGTGGGGCTTTGGTGCTCACTGAATCTGCCCCCTGAGTGTGTCCCTTATGGATCTGAGGAGTTGTAATTGGATGGTCTCACTCTGACCACTGGGTACACTGGCTTTTGGATCTAAGGAGGTGCTAATTTAGCCTCTTCCTGAGGCTACCCAGCAGGAGCTACGAAGAGATCTGCAGATTCCACTTCCTTGTTTGGGGTTTGGAGGTGCCCAAATGAGGCCCAGCTGTGAAGCAATGTAAGCTACTGTGGGGCCTTGGGCCTTCTCTTGGAAGTTCTGGGTCTGTCTGGCCCAGCTGCAGTTTGTTAGGTAATTTTCAGATTGCAAAGGGCCAGGGGATTCATATGCAAAAGCCTCTGCTGCAGCTTGGGTGGGGTGGGGTCTCAGGGAATCAACAGGGCAGAGCAAGCAGCTATGGCTGATCCTCAGCCTTGCCCTAAGGGGCCCCGAGTCTCAGTGTCCCGGTAATCTCTGCAAGCACCTTTGAGATAAAGCCCCCCTCGAGTTCCGAGTTCTGCCCACTGCCAGACAGTCCAGTTTCTCCCTGTATGAGTCTGGGTCCCCAGAGACTCACCGGGAACTGGAGTTCAGAGCAGTCGGGGGCTTGTAACTCCCTCTCGATTCAAAAAGACAGCCGTGTCCTCAGTTGCCAGCCCTTGCCACGTGCGCCTCTGTACCTCTGCACTTCCACACCTCCACTGAGTCTCAGTGTGCTTTTCTCTTTCCTTCTAGTTGTAGAATTTCCACTCAGCCAGCCTGCCTGTGGTTCTGGATGATGTCTGTTTTATCTTTTAGTTGTATTTTTGAATTTGTTGTGGGAGGTAGCAATTTCCGGTGTTTACCTATGCCACCATCTTGGTTTTCCCATCGATTCTTTATTACTGTATTCCACACCAAAGTTATAATCAATTGTTTACTTGTTTAGAGACTATCTTTCATATTGGATTGCAAGCTTTATGGGAGCAGAGGCCATGGTATCCTTTGACCCCAAATGCATACCCATTACCTTGCACTGTATGTGGAATAATTTTGAATGAATGGCATGTTTAATATTTTATGAACCGTTGATTTTAAATATCTATTGATTTTTTTTTAAATTTGAAGAGTAGCTCCTCCAATCCAATTAAGACCACAAAAGTTAGAGAAATAAATTATTTTAAACTTTTAAAATGTAAAGATCACATGTAATTAATTTGTGATTTATTATCATTCCAGTTGAGTGTATTTGAAGTTAAGTAAGAATTTGCTATTGTGTGATGTTCTCCAGCAGTCTCTAGGTCACAGTGCTGGAGAGTTCAGTTTTTCTGGTTGATCTTTATTTCAGAGTTTGGAGTCAATCATAGCCATCCGATATCTGAAGCCTGTGGCAACTTGGCTGTCAGTTCTTGGTACCCCTGGGTCATCTTTGGCATTTCCAGGACTCAAACAAAATAGATTCTAGTAGCCACAGTCTTCATCTTGGGTCTTATTATAGTTATCTATTTCTGTGTAACAAAACAATACAAAACTTAGTGACTTAAAACAAGTTTATTATTACTTCTTGCAGTTTTGGGAGATTATCACTTGGAGTCTCATGTGGTTTCAGTCAGATGTTGGCGGGGACTGCAGTTATTAGAAGATTACTGAACTGGACTTTCAAGGTGGCCCAATCCAAAGGCTGTTGATACTGGCTGTCAGAGTTCAGCTGTGGATCTAGACTGGGGTAGCTCGATAGAATAAATTCGGTAGAATAAATATTCTGGACTAGTTGGGATTTCTGGGCTTCTTCCTACCATGAATTATGAGGCTTCTCCATTTTTGGCGTGGACTTCTCACAGCCCTGGAGAAGCTGGATTAGTGGAGGACCATTCTAAGACATGAGGCTATTTATAGTATAGCATTGAAGTCATGTTGTGTCACTTCCGCTGTTTTCTATTGGTCAAATACAAATCACAGGGCTAGCCCAGATTCAAGGGAAGGGGACTATACAGGGCATGGATAGCAGAGTTCATGGTCCAGAGCATATTTAGAGACTAGCAACTATAATCTAGAAATGAGCAAATCGTAGTCTAGAATGTTAGGCCAGGTCTTGTCATACAAGACTGTTCATTCTATTCAGAGGCTGTCCATGTTTGTTTGGGATCATGGTGGGGATGGGGAAATGCCTCTGTCAGTGGATCAGATCTCAAGGGAGGAATCTGGAATTGTTTGTGACTAAAGATTTTCTAAAATATCAGGCAACTGAGACAAGGAGAGCTTAATTCTTCCAAGTCTGCTGCACCTGATATAATCTGGGAGGCCAACCAGGGATAGGAATAAGAACCTTTGAAAGTCTAAAGGTTCCAGAGGGTGTGCTCTCCTAGTTGGCAGTTATAAACTGCTAAGGAGTGGCTGCACTGTATTCAGAAGTTTGCTTGACCCTTAAATTCAATAGAATTAATATCCTAGACTAGTTGGGATTTCTGGGCTTCTTCCCATCCCTGAATTATGAGACTTTTCTCATAATTTGTATTTGAAATTAAGTAAGATTTTGCTATTGTGTGATGTTCTCCAACAGTCTGTAGGATATAGTACCAGAGAGTTCAATTCTTCTGGTTGATCTTTATTTTAGAGTTTGTTTAAAGTTTGTAGTCAATCATAGCCTTCCAATATCTGAAGCCGAGCCTAAGTATTTCTTTTCCATATTCCATGAAAAATGTGCCCAGGCATTCTTTTGGTGCATTAGAAAAGAGTAGTAATTGCTGGGAGTTAACATATGTTTGTCACAGCAAAATCCTCCCTTACTCTTAAAAAAAAGAAAGATTCTTGCTAAGGGAATGGTTTAGACATTGCAAACCTTGGGTTCAGGAAAGCATTTTATAAAGTCTCTTTATGTCTTTGCGGATAAGGTCATAAATGTAGGCTGGGTGAGTTAGACAGCTGATGAAATAACCATATCTCAAGGTCTGTGGATCTGTCAAGCTGGGGAGACTCTTTAGCCGAGGGCTGCAATAATCTGTCCTTGTTCCTACATTATTTCACATCATTATCTATGACGCAGAGAGAATGCCTTTTAGATGACTTCACTGGGAGATATAGCCAATGCGAAAGATAACAAAGTATGCTCCAAATTATTTTGTCAAATTGGAACTCTGCCCTGCAGCCTGCAAGGTGCCACTCAATAGACACAGATGTAAAATCGTTCATTAAGTTTTTAAAAACCAGTGGCATAATTATGGGAAGGCTTGAGAGCAGATTCCAGTGAAGGCCATTCAGTTGAACAGAAGCTGTATATCAGTTAGGCTATCGCACAGCTTCTAAAATGCTGGCAATATATTAGGGTGCAATAAAGACATTAATTATGATAATGACCTGCTCCTTTATACTCTGGATGAGTCAGAGCATATTCAGAGAATGGCATACAGTCTTGGTTGCTACTTTTGAAGAAGGACATTGACAGCTGGAATTTATGCGGAAGAGGGTATAATAGATTATAAAGAGGTTGGAAGCCATGTTCTAGAGAAACTATAGAACTAACTAGGGACATTACATTTTACACATTCAATGGCTATTTGAACATTCAAGCTAGGAGAATGTGCAGTATTTGAGAGTAGTCTTGAAAGATGGATCCACTTTTGATAGTTAGAAATGTGGAGGGGCAATGTAGAGAAAATTGTGTGAGCTGAGTCAAGGAATTGTGAGCTTTGTCTAGGCAATGATGAACTGTCTATTTTGTTTTAAACACAATGGCCCAAGGCAGGTAGCAGTGGGAGATGAGGCTGAAAAAGCAGTTTGGGGGCAGATGATTCAAAACTTGGATGCCATACCATAGGGTGAGTATTTACTTTTGTTGGCAAGGGGGAATAGTCTGTGGTTTATAAACTAAGAATAATTATGGTAATAATAATACTGTAAGCTAATGAACACTGTTCTAAGCTTTTATATATATTAGCTCATTTAACTTTTACAATAGCCCTATGAATTGCACATTGTTATGGTCCTCGTTTTTTATTTTATTTTTTTTCAATCCTCACCTGAGGATATGTTGTCACTGATTTTAGAGAGAGGAGAGGGGGTAGAGAAACCTCGATGTGAGAGAGAAACATTGGTCCGTTGCCTCCCCTACATGCCCTGACTGGGGTTCAAACCTGCAACCTAGGGGGTTCAAACCTGTACCCTGACAGAATTGAACCTGCAACCTTTTGGACAATGCTCCAACCAACTGAGCCACCTGGCCAGTGCTGGTTCTTATTTTATAGGTGAGAGCACAGCGGCACAGAGGTCACACCATTCATAAATGGTGGAGCAGCAGCCTGGCCCCCATGCGAGGTGCATTCCCAGAGCACTGGATGCCCCCTGAGTCCACGTGGGCTGATCTGCCTGCTGAGCTACTTCTCAGTGCCTGTGCAACTCTGAGCACCCCCCCCCCCCCCCCCCCGCCCAGTATTCTCTACACAGCCTGTCCTGGACTAGCATTTCACTTCTGACTTCTACTTGGAACTACTCAACAGAACAACAAGATGCTGGAGATAAAGGAAGCAGATGATTAAAAAAAATGATTAAGAAGCTGTGTTTACTTTTAGGATTTTGAGGCCTTTCAAGTTACAGGTTTGAACAGTGAGTCCTGGGCGGTGCATCCCGACCCTGGTTCACTGCCAAGAGTTGGGTGTGTCCAGCACAGAGGAGTGATTTAAGAGTAATTTAAGCCTAAGTACTCCCAAATGAACATTACCCCAGTAGCATAAGGTTAAATTCTGGGTTTGCAAGGCCCCAAGCAGACATTTAAAAAAGAGACCCTTTGGCCCTTTGTTCAAATCCCACTGATGTCTGGCTGCCTTGCAATTCTGGTGCTACTTGGGTGGCATTTGATGTCTTGGAGAGAGGAAAAGGCTGACTGGAACTAGGGCCTTCTATCATCCACTGTTTTCTCTCCTGTATCCTTACCAGTGAAGCCTGTTTAACATCATCAAGTTAGAGAGTTTAGCTATTTAAGGGAAGCTTTGGGTTGGGGGGTACTAAGACAGGAAGTGTGGGCTTAATAGTGACTTTGATAAACTTAGTTGTTATGCTCTTACATACACAGTAGAGGCCTGGTGCACAAATTCGTGCAAGGGTAGGGTCTGGCCAGCTCGCCCGATCGGGCCAATCAGGGCTGGGTCAGCTGGGGGGAAGCGAGGTGGGAGGTGGGCCGGCGGCCCACCCCCAATTGGGGTTGGGGAGGCCGATCAGGGCCAGACAGGCGGGGGGAAAGGAAGGGCCATAGGAGGTTAGCCAGCCCTGCCCCTGATTGGGCCTGTTGGCTAGCCGCAGTGGGTGTCATAGTGACTGGTCGTTCCGGTCGTTCTGGTTACTTGGCTTTTATACATATAGATTAGCTTAAAAAACTTGCTGGAGCATGATTTCAAAAACTGTAAATGAGGGATAAAACCCAACCTACTAACACTGACTAATAAAGTTGTTTATCTTATTGCCAGCCAATGTGTGTGTGTGTGTGTGTGTGTGTGTGTGTGTGTGTGTGTGTGTGTGGTGAGTTAGAGTCTTGGGAATATTTATATTTAGCCTAATGACTATTTGTTTTGGGAGGACCTAAAGTTAGTCCAGCCAATAATGCAGTTTTTCTCTCCGATGATAATGCTTAAAGAGAAAATATCTCAGTGTTCTCCTTCCTACTGCCCCCATCCTTGTGGCTGGTGGTGAATGAATATCATGTCATGTCTAGGAGTTTATCACATAGCTTTATTCTGAATATTGACTCACCAGGATGCTTTCAGGGAAGTGAAAGGGAGGAGTAAGTGAGAAAAGACGACAGCAGGTCTACGAACGGCCGCATTCTGTGTGGTGGATTCTCTAGCTAGCAACAAGACTGCTGTGTAAATGCTTAGGTACACCTTTTCCCAACCCCTTTCCTGTGTGTCCAGGTTCACAACTATTTACTTCCCTTTATCCTCTTCCTTTATCGGTCTTACCTTGTTTCCTCTCTGACGGTTCGACTTCCACCTGTCTGTTTCTATTTCTTCATTTTAATTTTACCACTTCACCTTGACCCTCAACCTTAGTCATTTCTTCCTGAGCTGGCTGACATGAAAAATGGTCACTTTACCCCAGACATACTGAGATCAGATCACGGGACAAGGCAAATGAAGTCCCCGACATTGGATGTTGGGGTATTTTGGGGACTATCTTCCCAGTGGTTCATATATACAGGATGAGTGTGTGGGGATTTATTCTGTGCTTTGCTTAGGGAACAGGCAGTGCCCAACCACCAGAGGAATATAACCCACATAAGATGATGCCCCACTCTCCAAGCACCTTCTGTTCCTTGAATCCCACTTTTGTGGGTTGACATTTGAGCTAGAGTAGGCATTCTTCTTTCTAATTCATTTAACACACACGCCCATCTATCTGCTGCTAAGATGTATGCACAGGAGATAAATGGGAACATGAGGATCATTTTGTACTTGAGTTATATCATTGCTGACTTCCTGAGAAGCCTGTTCAAACGACCAGAGGATGTTAACCAAATTGACAATGTGTTTCTCTGAGGTAAAGTGAGCAAAACATCTGCTTTTATAATAGTCTGCTAGCCTCGATAGGCATGGGCTGTTTTTGTTGTTCCAGAAGACTTTCAAGCAAATATACTGGTGAGTTTCAATGGCTTGGAACTTCCTGTTTTGTGATTTTTTAAAAAAATGCCTTTGGAGAGTCGGTAACGTTTACAGAATTCTGTGTTGCTTGAAATGTCTTCTCAGTCCCCAGGTTATCACAGGAGAAGATTGATTAGGAAGCTACATGGGACAGAAAGCAGATGAGAGGCCCATTGCTTTCCTTCTTTAGTGCATAGCCTTCGTTGACACTATTGTGTAGTACAATGAGCCTAGTGTTAGAGACTCCAGGGCCAAGAAATATAGAACATTGGGCAGACAAGCATCCTACAGAACATTCAGAAAGCACATAGGAGCCTTTTGCTTTTGATTTACCACCTTTGTTCAGATAGGGCCTCAGGAAAACCAAGTCCAACAAAAATAAAGAGCTCTGGGATGAGCTCACTGAGATAGGTTGCCATGAATTTCATGGAGCATTTGAGGGACATAATATTTAACGGTGATCTTGGCAGATAGAACAGTTTTTCTGGAGTTTGCACGTGAAAACTGTGACTCTGGCCAAGCCACTGTTTAACTCAAAAGCATAAGCTTGGAGGATCTGGAGTTTTAAATTCATCATCCCTTGTATGTGATCCTGGCCAACTGCCTTCACCTCTTTGGACTTTGAGTTAGCCCATCTATAAAATGGAGCTATAAATGTAATTTGTTCTCAGAAGGATTACCTAATTGGTGGATGCTAGCTGGCTGGTGAGAGGAGGGAATATTTTGCATGGAGGACAGTGTCGTTGAACTAAATGACTGAATGAATATCATGTCATGTCTAGGAGTTTATCACATAGCTTTATTCTGAATATTGACTCACCAGGATGCTTTCAGGGAAGTCAAAGGGAAGGAGTAAGTGAGAAAAGACGACAGCAGCTGCATTTGCTTGCTCTCAGTTCAAGCTGTGTCCGAGCAAGCACTCCCCTCCATGCAAGCCCAGTGCTGGGGTACACAAGATCCCTCAACTCAGGCAACTTGTGGAATTCGTGCTCAGGACATGATAGAGAAAGAGTCCACGTGCTGTCGTTCTCCCTGAGATGGGAAAAAAGAAAACAAAACATCACAACAGACAAACTCAGCCCGTGTTTCCAATATCATTAGCATGGGGTTTCCTGAAATATGGAGTGTAGACTTGGACAAAAAAAGGGGGTGATTTTGGTGAGTCACAGGCTGAGTACTAGATAGCCTTGAACCAAGAAGTGAGAGTCAATTCCTTTCAAGCTCTCTTTTAGTCCTTCTCACAACTACAAGAACAAATGTAGGAGAATATACCAATGCTCCTATTCAACAGAAAAACAGAGGCTTAGTATCATAACAGAATTTAGCTACAATTTAATCCCCCACCCCTTTCTTTATATCTTTCCCTCTATTAGAGCAGATGATACTGGTTCCCCTTTTGAAATTGTTCCTTTAAAATGAGTGCTTGAAGAAAATCATTAAGTATCTATTGCCCAGGTGCCATATGGGTAATTCTCAAGGAGATACTAAGATGCATAAAGTTTGGGAAAACTTTAATACCTTAAGGGGCAAGGCTGGGATTTGAAATCAGGGCACTGTGTCCAAGTATGCCCGCCCCCCCCCTGCCCAGCCCTGTGGTATGCCTGTGCACCCTACATAGCTGAGCGTAGCCCACCAGGACAGTTGAGGACATTGGTATGCTCCATGAGGATGAATTTTGGGGCAGAATTTCCAGAATAGTAGGTTCTCCTTCCCCATGACTAGTGGAGATGAAGAGAAAAATGCACCGCACTGCATCTCTCCCATGGGTCACTTGACAAACCCAGGTGACTTAGTAGGGTAGCCGCTCAGTGAGTCCTGGCAGACCCCGAGCCTGTGTGTCCTGAATTCTCTGCACCTGTGCCATTAGCAAAGCATTTTGGGTTCTCAGCAGGGATCATGTTGCCCCCTTGTTTGGCTCTCCCTCAATGTCGAGGGCATAGCAGTTGCCAATGACTTTGAAATGGCATGGAGGTCATGACAGAGAGTTACTCTGTGTTTCCCCAGATGTGAAGAGAAGGCAGGCTTCTTTCTTCATTCTGTGGGCGTGGGAGGGTGTCACAAGCCATTCTCACTCCATCTGCCAGTCGTGTTGGGACTTGTTCAGATGGCCAATGGAGGAGCGGGCAGGGACCTTCCCTTGGCAGGGCTCCGAGGAAGGGCTGGCAGAGGTGGGCTGCAATGGGAGCTGGCATTCTGCTGTTCTCTGAGGCCCTGCTTTGATGGATGGCCAGGTAGCCTGCGCAGACCACCCAGTGGTGGCGAAGGTGTTGAAGCATGCCCCCGTTAACTCCTCGCTGGGCAGTGAACTGAGGAAGGAGCAAAGCCCAGGAAACGGGCCTCAGTGGCACTGGTGGAGGTGGAGTGATCAGCTGCTAAGCTTTCTGCTTGTCCCCAACCATTTAGTATTTCCAGAGGCAGTGTGTTTGGAATCTTAGCAAAAGAGGCCTGAGGGGGGAGATGGGCTTTCCATAGACATGCTACCTACATACCCATTCTTGTGTACACATGGCCTTATTATCTCAACCTTAAGAACACTTAATGAACTAAAATACACCTGTTCCAACAGTAGAATCTCTTGGCTGGGAGAAAAGCTGTTTACTATTCAGTGTTGAGTAAACATTTGGAAAGTGCAGGGTGGTGCTAGGGGGACACAGGCTGACTAGGGTGCATTGTGCCTTGGTTTTACTTTCATGAAAGGCCTCACATTTCATCATGTGAGACTTTCTCCAAATGAAGGTATATGTACTGAAACAGAGATACACTGAGCCTTGAACCAAGCTCATCATAAAATTTTAAACTTGTGTTCCACTACAAAACTATCTGGTCTGCATGGTATTGTGTTTCTAGCAAGTAGACAAATCTTATATACACATTTTTACTTTTTAAAAAATATTTTTATTGATTTCAGAGAGAGGAAGGGAGAGGGGGAGAGAGATAGAAGCACCAATGATGAGAGAGAATCATTGATCAGCTGCCTCCTGCACGCCCCCTACTGGGGATGGAGCCCGCAACCCGGCAGGTACCCTTGACTAGACTGAGCCAAACCAGCTAGGGCTATATACACATTTTTTAAATGCAGAAAGCATATAATAGTTACATGTAACTACTGTAAATATACCACAGTTTTTGTAAAGGCATTTTGGTCTTTTTTCTCCTCCTCTCCCAATCATCTGGAGAAACTTCAAACAACAAGAACAAAAAAGTGCCAAGAAGGAGCAAGAGAATGAACAGGAGAGGAGGGTGTGCTGTGGAGATTAAGTGCTTTGAGTTTTTGGCAAACAGAACACCATGGAGATCTATTCTGCTCCTGCATATCACTTGGGATGTGTACTAACAAGCCAAACTTTGCTTCCCAGGAGGATGTGCCTCAAAGTACAGTGGCCATAAACGAATGCTGTGCATTTCTCCACTCCTTCATTCTACTCCTCAGGGCCCAACAGCTTTCCGGTCTGCAAGGGCATCTGTGCTTCCCAGTCTCCGGGCCTTTGCATGTGCTGTATCTCTAGCTTGGACCAGGAGTGCTCCTCCCCCTGAGACCCCCCTGGAGGACTTTGAGTTTTCCTATACGCCCCAGAGCACTTGCCGCCACTTCTTTGAAACCTGTGGCTCACAAACCCTGCACTCGCACTGTACCGAGGATTGAACGGTTCCTCCCCTGAGAAGCCTCCGTGCCTTGTATGTACTTGACAATGTATATAATACCTGTTTGTGTCTCACCACAGGGCGTGCTTCCTATACGGGGCCACGTCTTATTCATTGTTGAATCCTTAGCCAAGTAACGTGCAAAGGAAAGGTGCTCCATAAACGTTAAATCTAACGGGGTCTTTTAATACAATGATGAGTGTAACCTCTAACACTATAAAAATTAAACAAAAACCCTCAGAAGCAACAATGTGCACTAAAAATTAATTTGAAAATTTCCTTCCATGTACAGTTAGCAAAGTACTTTACTTTTATAGGCCTCTCCTGTGCTATAAAATGCCAGAGTATTCTAAAAATATTTAAAAAATAGGCATTTAGAACCTCTTTAATGAACTACTTCCAAATGTGGCTAAGTTGTTTGAGGCTTTCCCCACAGCAGGTAAAAACCAGCATTGGAGCTGAAGACCAGGAAGCTGGGGATTCCGGCCCAGAGATGGAGAGGAGGCCAGTGGAGGTTCCACAGGTGTTAGGCGACACAGCTCTTGGATCCTTCCTGGGCCATGCTGGGAATATGTGGTTCAAGGGTCAAAGGGTCCCTGGGAGGCTGTTTGGTATGGAGAGCTGCTTCCCGGACACCTGCAAAATAGTTGGTGCCTCTCCAATCCTCTTCCTCGTCCGACTGTGGGTGTATGCTGGGTTCTGAAGGCCGGCCACCTCACCTACCATCTGTCCCGGCGGCTGCTCACGTCTGAAGTGTAAATCAGGCTTTATCTACCACCGCACGGCACTGTAAATTCATTCTTGTCCTCTCTCCTGATTTTCGAATGGGCCTTGTTTATAAGTGCTTTATGGTAAAGGGTGTTTGAGGAAGCCATTAGTCTATCTCACAAGTTAATGTTCTGAAGAACAAAGGCTGGTCTAAAAATGAGCAGGAAGCAAAACATAAAGAGGGGGGCTACTTTGAGGACAAATGTATCTTAAAGCAACAGGATATTCACTCACCACCCCCTCCCAATTATTGTTAACTTTTTAATTGGGGGTGGGGTGTGAACCCCCAAAGAGAAGTATTAATTATTTTATTTGCTTTCTAAGAGTTTAGTGTAAAATGTGGCCATTAGACCCTATTATTATTAGGATTTCAGTATTATATTCCAATTTATTTTTTATTTTATTTAAAAAATGTGTTTTTTTTAATTTCAGAGAGGAAGAGAGAGAGAGAGAGAGAGAGAGAGAGAGAGAGAGAGAGAGAAACATCAATGATGAGAGAGAATCATTGATCAGCTGCCTCCTGCATGCCCCACACTAGGGATCGAGCCTACAACCCAGACATGTGTCCTGACCGAGAAACGAACCGTGACCTCCTGGTTCATAGGTTGACACTCAACCACTGAGCCATGCCGGCCGGGCTTATATTCCAATCCTTCATTTTTTTTCTTGTGTGAGGAACAATAAGTTGATATTTTATTAATTGTTTACTTTAATATTTGAGTAAACCACGACTATGTAAAACCCATGTAAGCATTTTCCTATGCTTGTCTATGCCAGTGTGTATCTACCACAGTGTGGAAAAGCATTAATTAAGTTGTTAGGTAACATCCCTCCGTATCACTTTGAGGCCCGACCATGTGAATAGTGAGAAGGTTAAAAGCTGTGCGCCTCTCTCGGCAGCAGATGGCTTTTCACTCTTGCCTCATTTCTCAGAGGTTCTGCAAAAGCCAACCACATGAAGTGACTTTCGCATCTCCTTTCAAACCTCTCCCTGCAGCGCCATTTTTGTTGGGCTGTGTACACCTGCTTTCACTAGACTCTGGTCTCATAAAACTGTCCGTGCTTCCTTTCACCAGAACACATTAGCATTGTTTAAAGCATTGTGCATCCCTTTTTTTTTTGACCGCCGTAACTCCTTATAAGCAGAACTTACAAGGGTTAATTGCTTGGTCCTCCTTTAAGGTGATACAAATACAGATCAATATTGGTGACACATTGAACATTCACATCACCCTCATGTCCGTGTACTCACAAGGACAGGATGTCTATGGAGACATATTTAGAACTGAGGAAGGGAAAACTCCAACTTATTTGAGAGATTGGGAATGGGAGGAGATGGAAGAGAAAACACAGGAAAGAAACCTTAATGATCACATAGTGTTAGGGGTCCAAGAAAAGACATCCAGAATTTTCATGGCCCCCACCATTTCTGAAATAACCAGGTGAAAGATGGTACCCTCAAGCCTGTTCTTAGAACCCAGGTGTGTTTTACGTGCTAAATCCTTAAAGACTTGAAATTGCTGCTACCAGGAGGGAGAAGGCCGGTGTGGCCTGTGAGCAGACCTGTGAATTTCTCACTGCCGAGCAGTCCAGCTCTGGGATCTCACGCTCCAGCCAAGGCTTTCTGTTGAGATGGAGAGGTATAGCTATACATGTGACATTTTCTAAGACTTTGTGACTTGCCAAACTCTCCATTAGCTACTTTGAGGACAAATGTATCTTAAAGCAACAGGATATTCACTCACCACCCCCTCCCAATCATTGTTAACTTTTTTTAAAAAATATATATTTTATGGGTTTTTTACAGAGAGGAAGGGAGAAGGATAGAGAGCTAGAAATATTGATGAGAGAGAAACATCGATCAGCTGCCTCCTGCACACTCCCCACTGGGGATGTGCCCGCAACCAAGGTACATGCCCTTGACCGGAATCGAACCTGGGACCTTTCAGTCCGCAGGCCGACACTCTATCCACTGAGCCAAACCGGTTAGGGCCATTGTTAACTTTTTAATTGGGCAAAGTCAACTTGTGCCAGGCAAACATAGAGAAATTTATACTGATTATACATAGAACTGTGGAAAACTTTTACTATAAAATAATGAGTGAAAGTAGAGATTTCAGGGTTGTCAGGTTTGGGGGGATGGTGGGGATAAGCTACACAACAAACGTAAGACGATATAGCTAATGTTATAAATATATTCGTCCCCCTCCCCCCCCATACTCCAATTCTAAGCCAAGGAGAAAAAAATCTCAGGAGAAGATTATGGATATTTTTGCTCTTCACAATCATCACTTACATAAACATATGAATAAAATGAGCCTTTGTAAATAGAATTGATAAATGGCTGTTACATACGAAATAATAGCTTATGTTATTTTTTTCCCAATATGCTAGGTTTTGGATGGGTAATTTATTTGATAATTCAGAATAGTCTGAAATGGGAAGTTTGTATTTTTCCTATGCTCTCTGTGCCTCAGATTACCCCCCTCCAAATATGGGAATAACCTCTGCTTGCTTATCAATTGCCTTGAGAGTCTCAGATGGAAATGAAGCTCACATCGTTAAATATTTGTACTGGGTCTGGTGATAGATCACCTGAGCATATCCCTTCCTTAACAATTAACTTCAATTGAGAAGACATTTAGAGTCCTTTGGAAGACATTTCACAGCAAGTGAAATGATTTGTGGAAAGACTGTGAATTTCAGTCTTTCAGATGAAAGATGATAATGGGATTGAAGTCTTTCCTTTTGATTTATTCGTTGTGTTCCCATTTCTCACACAGTGAAACTTCATATTTTTCTGGGAACTGTACTTGCTTCAGGTCCATACCTGTGACAATTACTAGAGGGCTGGATTGCTTTATGGGCCCTAGGTTAAGACTTTGGGGTACATTTAGTATTCAATAGGTAAGGCTTAAGAGCCTGGCAAAAAGAGAACACTGCTGTGAAAATAGCTGTAAGCAGGCAGAGAGTGAGAGTGAGAAGAAGGAACTAACCAGGAGATGTATTTCAGCATCTTGAATTGATATCTTTTTGGAGGAGGTGTGAGGAAAAAAATGAGTTATTGAGCACTCAATTGGAAACCAGAGAGTCCAGAAATTAGAAAAAAAGATCTAAAAAACCAAACCAAACCAAGAAGAAAAAAGATCTAAGCAGAAACATTGCTTTTCTCATAAATAACTTTCTCTATGTGTTTGTTACATGGGACATGTTTAGAATGGACTGTGTGGGCTTTTGTTTATCACAGCTGCGAAGAAACCAACAATACTGCTTCCTCAAGCCACTTTTTTCCCCCCAAGGACGAGCCTCCTCTTTGAGCTCTGAAAAGGAGGGTTGGGAGCTTTGGGGATGGTTGGAGATTTCAATCTTGATGAGAAATTCCTTGTCAGTGACAAGTTGCCATAAAGCAGGGCCGTTTTCCCAGAGGGGCTGGTAAAAATACACACACATTAGTAAAGTAAAGCAAGAGGAAGACTCTGCCAGGGTGAGCTGTCCAGTTAGAAGTCGAAATGTTTGTGCACACCAGACAGTGTGTCTGGCTACCTCGAGGGAGGGTCCATGTTTGGTCTGGGAAAACAGTGCCATGTTTACCACCAGGGAAGGCCTTTGGATGAATAACAATGACCAGAACCCAACAGCCAGAAGAGGCTCCTTTTTAAATGGCTGTCTCATAAGGTTGAATGGGAGTGCTTTCAGCATGCAGCGTGGAGGTCAAGCACCTCCAACAGAGGTTAGCACACGAGCTCCTATCAGGGGTTAGCACACGAGTCTGTCAACCCAGGCACTTCCAGGGGAAGGTGACCACCCACTTGATGGTGTTGCCGTGGTGACGCCCCAGTTGTCTCTCAGTTTCCTTTCTTGGGGTATCTTTAGGGGACTCTCCAGTGTGGAGCACTTGGCATATTCTAGAGCAGTGATTTTCAACCCGGGTGCCGCAAGAAATTTTTATTTTATTTTTATTGATTTCAGAGAGGAAGGGAGAGGGAGAGAAAGATAGAAACATCAGTGATGAGAATCATTGATTGGCTTCTTCCTGCATGTCCCCTACTGGGGGTTGAGCCAGCAACCTGGGTATATGTCTTGACTGGCAATCAAACTGTGACCTCCTGGTTCATAGGTCGATGCTCAACCACTGAGCCATGCTGGCTGGGATGCAAGAATTTTTAAAATATGCAATACCTGACTATTTAGTCAGGGCATTAACCTCTTTTCCCTTAGATTGTTAAATTAAAAAAAAATGACAATAGCCAACACGGCAATCACCATCTGGTGTGAGTGAATCAAAATTTTACTTATTTTTTTTGTCAGATCAGCAAAAAAAGATAACATATTTTTGGGTACGCCACAGAATTTTAGTAATTAGTTTGTGTGCCATGAGATGAAAAAGGCTGAAAATTGCTGTTCTAGAGAGCTGCCTTATCAATTCTCACTTTCCAACCAAAGACTGTTCGGACGCAAACATCAAAGAGGGCAGTGTGTGATGCTGGTGGAGAGGCACCGGTTATATAAAAGCCGGTGCTGAGGCCCCTCGGTGTGGCTCAGTTGTTTAAGCATCATCTCATGCACCAGGAGGTCACCAGTCAGATTCCCAGTCAGGGCACATGCCCGGTTTTCTGGGCTCGATCCCCAGAAGGGGGCATGCAAGAGGCAGCAGATCTATGTTTCTATCTCTCCCTCTCTTCTTCTCCTTTCCTCTCTCTGAAATAAATGGAAACATATTCTTTAAAAAATAAATAAGGGTACTAAACGCCAGTGCTGGTCAGGTCAGTATTGTGGAATTATTTATTTCAACTTTCCAAAAAGGAGGGGCGTTTTATTCAAGCCAGGCAGAATCAGCCTGTTTCCCAGCTGTGAAATTCGATTGATAACAGTGTTAGGCAAAGGGCAGGGTAACTGTGGTCTGCCAGGCCTCTGTGCCCTCATCTCTGGGACCTGGGCATGTGTCAGGCCCAGACTGAACTGACCAGAAGGACTTGATTTGATGACCGCTAAAGGTCAGGCACATAATGGGATCAGATGTGTCAGCGGAGGTGAAGTACGTAGCATAATAGATTAATAGTAATTAAGTAGTCGTGTTTAATAAGAGTCATCAGAGTTAAAGGCAGTTTTGGAATGATCAGCCTGGGAAGAGAAGAGAAGAGAAGGCATGAGGGAAGGAGGTGAGGAATATGTCAAGGAATAATTTTTTATTACACCAAAGGAAAGACCAGAGGAATTGTGTGTGTGTGTGTGTGTGTGTGTGTGTGCACGTGCGTGCATGCTTGCTGTTTTTTTGTTTTGTTGTGTTCTAGATTATATATTTTTTAAAGGCAAAGAGGATAGATAGAGGAGAATTAAATTTTATAACTTTATAAATGACCCCAAATCATCCTAATTCAATGTATGTGTTTCTAGAAAATGCAAACCATAAAGCCTCCAATAAAAATTACTTCAACAAATAGTTCAAACATTAATCTACAATTTCTATGGGAAGAGAGTCTGGGTTGTTGCTGGTTTTTGATTTTTATGTAAATCATCAAACTCCTAGAATTGATTGATTGCTTGTTCAATGACAGCTGTGCAAGTTTGAAAGTTATAATTCTTCAATAATACAATATCATATTATTGTGAAACATTGTTTAGTAAGAGAGCACTTTGAACTCAAACTTATGAACAAGGCAGTTTGGAGGTATTGTAACAATCACATTTTCAGTATTACTTTTGTCAGTTTGCACAAACCATCCATGCTTGTCTGGATTGATATGTGGATTATCTAGGTTCAATCTAGAATGACCAGGTGTTGAGAACGCAAACAGCTAATCAGGACTTTGTTGACCACACCATCTAGTGATGAAGAGACCAGGTGAGGGGCTTCCCGTCTACACTGCACTGTAACTTGACAAGTCTCAATGACCCAGGCTTCCTGTAGTATCCTTCCTAGTTCTCTGTGCCACAGGTATACGGGAAGGGAGTGTTCTGGATTTCAGGAGTTCTTACTTATTCTTTTCATCTGACCTTTGACTCAGTAAATAAGCTCCATCAGGAAGCAGAGCTGAATTAGGAAAAGATTGTGAAGAGAAAAAGTATTTTATGAATTACCTGCCATTCCTTCTTCTTGCGACCATGACCCAGGGCAGTCTGACCCCAGAGCCTATATCCTTAACCACTCCGTTACACTGTCTGTGAGAACTCAAGGGTATGGCTTGATTTTATGAGAGTTTGATCTTATCTTTGAGACTCTGGAGCCAGAAAGTGCCAGGCACACAATAGGAGTTCCATAAATGAAAGGTAATAGTCATTTAATCAGATTAACTAACCCCCACTGATATATTTTTTAGCTTCTTTATTGTTGAAAGAACTCCCACTGATATTTAGCTAACTTATTCAGGCTGACAAAAATGTCTCGAGAATATGGTGATATAATCTTTGCACATGGGTGGGAGTTGATATGATATAGGAGATGTATTGGGGTGGGTGCCACAAATGGTATCAGTCAAAGGGTTGCCTACTTTTGATTAGTCTCACAATAGTCTCTCTTAGCATATGACCCACAAGGAAGCAGGGTCTTAGATACACAGACTCTTATGGCTGGAAGTGACGTTAGTCCAACCCTTTCTTTTAAGAATGAAGTGACTATTGGCAGAAACTGTGGGAGAATCTGTTGGCATCTGCGTGACAGCTCAAAATATTTGGTATGGAGAAAGAGCACTTGGAGTGCTTGAAGCACAGATTGCCAGCTTTTAAACTGGATGGCTAATGTCCCATATCTTGTCCGTCTTAAGGAAGTTTCTCATAGGGTTTTGCATTACCCCTTATGTCCGTGTCAGCAGGTGAGGGTGGTGGCCCGCGGTGACGGTGTAGATTGAGCCTTGCAGATGCTCCAGGCACCTGCTTATAAGCAATTTGAGGAGGGCACAGGAAACAACTTGTTGAGCTTGTTTGTTTTTTAGAAACATTTATAAACAATCAAATGTTTCAAACAGCTATCCTACAACTACTACTATTGGGACTACTGATTACGAACATTTACGGAGTACTTACTACGTGCCAAGCATTGTTCTAAGGACTTATTTGTATTAGTTCAATTAATTCTCACAAAAATGAAATGAAGTGGGTGATATTAATATGCCCATTCTTTAGTTTAGAAAACTGAGGCCTGAAAACTTAAATTTTCAATGAAGAGGTTAAGAAATATCACATGGAGCAAAGTTTCAAATTAATAGAAAAAGTCCTCAATACGGTTTGATATACTGGACTATTGTATCTATAGGGTGTTCCAAAAATGCATACACACACTTTGAATAGTTATAAAGGCAGTGCTTATTAAAATACATGTCATTTTCAAAATTGAACTAGCCGCTGTTAAATTATGTATACGTGTTTTGGGGAGACCTTGTATTTTAATTCCTTTACAAGACTGGATCTTAGCTAGAGTAGACATAGGTTTTCTAAGCTGGAAAGGAATTTAGAAAGCAGCTAGCTCATAGCATCAGTTCATTGATTTAGAATTTGAGACTCAGAGAGGTGAAGTGATCTTCCCGAGATCACACAGCTCTTTGAATACATACTTTAAGCCCTGCTCCCTTTCTCCTTTACCAGTCTCTGTTTTTCATGCTACTTTTCATTTTCATAAAAGACTCAATAAAACATTTATTTAGTCTTCTATCTTTTTCCATTTTCTCCTCCATAGAAGGGAAAACAAAGATGCTTTTTAAAAAAACACACAAAAAACTAGACTTTAACTCCTTGTTAAGTAGTTACTGGCACTGGCTGCATTGGAATCTATGGTGTAGGAGGTCAGGACCTTTGCTTGCTCCCATGAGCCTGGTGTGTCTGGCTGGCTACACCGATAAAAGTAATACTAGGTGTTCTCAGCCTTTCCTATTTCCCCCCACTAGGGTCTTTTGGCTGAGCCCTTGGAGACAACCTTGGCTGAATCACTTAAAACACGTTTTAATCACAAACAAGCACCTTATTCTACCAAAATAACTGCTTTCAAAGTGTCCCAACTCGATCAACAAACAAGCATCAAATGGCGATAGGAAAGCCGAAAGCAGACATCATAATTAGACTGTTAAATTGAAAGAGCAGACTGATTTAGCAATGATTGAACATTTGGCAAAGAATTGTTCATCAGGCTTTATCCCAACTCCTTCAACAGAGGAGGGGGAATCCTCTGAGGACTGTTTGAAATGGGGCAACAGCAATTAAAGCCCTCCATCGTTCACAGAGGGGAAGCAGAAATGAGTGTGTTTGCCAAATATGGCACTGCGGGCATTGGAAGCCAGGGGTTGCAATGGAAATAAACCTGTTGAAAACCAAATAAGATGAACACCAGGGAGTACAAAAGAAGGAAGGAAGATGACCATCACTCGGGCCCTCTGAGCCGTGTGTTAAAATGAGAACTCTGTCCCCTTCTAAGAATAAGTCTTCCAGTATTCACTTCAGGAAGTCCCATTGCTTCAGCTTGGATGGCTAATATGAAAAACAAAGCAATTGTTTGTTGACATGTTATTCTAGCAGGTGCAGTTCCATTTTAAACAAGAAGCCGCTATTGTTTTCAGGAATCGTGTTGATGACTGTCTTAGAACATGAAGGGCTGGTTCCTCAGGGGGGACACCCGGGAGCTGTTTTTCCCTTTAGCCTTTGGGCCCAATAGTTCTCATCCTCTGGATATTTATGACTAGCACCCCCTAGAGGTTTATGCATGGGTTAAAAAAGTAAGCTCCCTTTGATAAACAATTAACGTCTGATTCTCATGTTCTGAAAATTCTTGGGCAGGAAGAGGCAAGTAGGGCTGTCCAGATGTTGTTTGGTAGTCCCTAGACATCTGGGGGGTGCAGGGTACACTTATCACCTTTGATGTGGCGGAAGGTTAATCAGCAAGGGTGAGGGCTGTGGTAAGTAACAAGTGAGAAGTGACTTTGGCATTAGGGGTTGGTGGTGACCTGCCTTTGTTAAATCAGAAGATGCCTGATGCCCCATCTTCTCCCCAGGTAAAGTGAGGGCAGGGACTGCGAGGGGAGAAGAGTAAGAGCAAACCTTGGGTGCTTCTATGTTTTATGAGCGCACAGGAGAGGAAGGACCAGGTGGGGGAAGGCATCCAGGTCTCTCCTTTTGTGTAGCAGTGACACATTGCCAGCCCGGCCTTATTTGTGAGATGTGGAACTGTGTGAAGTGCTCCAGGTGATTTACGGGCAGCATGGAGCCGTAATCCCTCCCCTGGCTCTCCCCTGGCCTTCTCCTCACAGCAGCACTAAATATCCAGCCCGACTGGGGATGCGCTGCCGTTGGTGGACTCCTGAGTGAGGGCTGTGTTAGCCTCGCGATTTACTTTTTCCAAACCACGATAAATTCAGGCACAAATGGCAGCAAAATTAACTGTGAAAATGGCACCGTATTTTGCAGGCTAGTAGCTCTTGTTGGCTCAGATTGGGTTTGGCTTTTATAGTTGATTCTTTTAACTAGAGAAAGAGCGGCCCTTCCCCCCCCCCCTTTCTTTTCTAATTTTATTGTTTAGATGAGAGATTACCAGTTTAACAAAATGCTGCTACGTGGTAGGAGAAATGACTCTCTTTCCTTGAGAGGACAATGGCTTTTCAGTAAAATAGTTGAGCCCACAATAGAGTTCGTGTTAGATTGCATTATCTTCTGCCAGAAATGCCCATTTGTTTTTCATTACAGTAGTCACCGAACAAATATTTAATTGATTTATGCTGTATGTTTCGCATGCAACGGGGAAGCAAAAGGTGAATTAATATTACTAAGCCAGAATTATTCTGATGTTTTTAGGCCAGTTACATTGCAGTGGGTATAAGCCCATGAGGTAGGCTACCTATTAGTTGTTGTTGAGCAACCTACTGCTTTCAGCTGTATTTTACCCTTTCTATTTTTGATAAAGTGAACTGAAGTAGTATCTGGTTAAGGCTGACAAATTATGTAAAAAGCCAATGGGTAGTCATGAAATAAAATGTAGTCTCCTTGCCAGTTCAGTCTGTCCTTTCTGCCCACCTTATTCCCAGTCTAGGTTGATGCCCCAATGTCTTCAGTGACTCCCTTTTCCCATTAGATGGTGATATGATGCATGTCAGTGTGGTACTCAAGACCACGCTGAGGAGGCCTCCCCACTCCCATTCCAGTCTCCTTTTCTTGTCCTGTAGACATGTTCCCCCATGTTCTCTGTTAGTGTCACCTGCAGTTCCCCGACTCACCAGCTTTGTCCACACCGCCATACTGGAGGAGTGGATGCTTTAGCCCTGACCTGAAGGGCAAGTGGGAATAAACAAGATAATGGGAAGTGTGTGTGTGTGTGTGTGTGTGTGTGTGTGTGTGTGTGTGTGTGGTTCAGCCTGGGCTTGTCATCTATTTCTTGGGCCTTCTTAGGCAAGCCATTTATTGTTTCCATGTTGAGATTTCTTCATTTCTAAAATGGGATTAATAATCTGCCATAGGCCTCATATAAAGACTAAATGAGATGCTAGATATGAATTTTTTTTTTTTTCATTTTGATGGCACCGAACAGGAAGGAAAGGGAGCCTTAGTGAGTGACGAAGAAAAGCCCAGGGTATGCCTGGGAGCCATGGAGTGAGGAGTACTTTGTAGGAGAGAGCTTGGAGAGAGCCCATTGCAATGGCCAAGAGGGCTGAGGCCCAAGGCTATGAAGGATGAAGATCATTCACTTTAGATGGGAAAGGGAAGACAGTTGTTTGAAAAAGTGACCCGAGTCCAGGCGAGGTTCAGCATGATTGTAAATGGCTACCTGGACTTTGATGTCAGGTGGGCTGCCCATTCTTAGGCTAAAATCAAAATAAGTATGAAATCTGCTCTCTTCATAGTCCTGCTCCTCCCCCTGGCCATTAGATTCTGGCCAATGTGAAGTTGGGGACAAGTCTTGTATTTACTCACCAAAGTTGTTCAAAGAAGAGAAAATAATCACTGACACCGTAGCTCAAGTTCTATAAGCTACTTCACTTTTTCTTGAACTCTGTCTTTGGTTGTTGCTTCTAAAATTGTGGGCTCAAGTTTATTAACCTCGTTTGGCATGGCATGAGAGAAGGCACCAGGTCTAGCTTTAAATCCAACGGGTCCACATTCTTTCTATTCAGAGTGTAGTTCATGAACTAGCATCATGGGCATCACTTGGGAGCCTGTTAGAAAAGCAGAATCTCAGACCCCCACCCCCCCACTGAACCAAAATCTGCATTTTCACAAGATGTACAGTTGATTTATGTAAACGTTGAAGTCAGGTTAAGAACACAAACCTCACCCTGTGCACATCCACCCACACAAACACACATATGCTCATTATGCAAACAATTCATTTTCATCACAAAGATGACAAAAATACAGAAATACATAAAAAATAAAAATGAACCATGGTCCTGCCTCTGTTAACACTTTCCTTATTTGTTTTAATTGAAAAAGTTTGTACTTTTTATGAGTGGGGGGAGACCCATTCCTCTACCAAGCCATTCCAACATCTTCAAAATATATTCTAATGGCTGCTAGTATTAGGGAAGGGGGAAGAAAATAAAATGGAACATAACCTCACTTTCTGTTGGATCACAGACCTCTACACCTTATAAGGAATTGGAGAATAGAATTGATTATTAACTTCAATCCACTCTACATTCATTTTAATTTTCAAAATTCACCGACTTGGGTGAGAAACAGATTTGCTATCCCAACTGGGCTCAGAGCTCTGTGCATCTGAGGTTCAACAACTTATTTCAGCTATGTGAGGAGGTTAATGGGAAAACATATCAGAGCCCCCTGTCTTCTTTGGGCAGTCTTCCTGAAAAGATTAATTGGCCCAACTCTAAAGGATGGCTTTATAGATGATTTTTTTTTTGGCAGGGGTATTGGTTGAAACAATATTTTCTTGTGTTGAAACATAATTCTTTGAACTTGAGAAGGGACTGATCTTGGTGCTGCTTTTCAGCTTCAAGGGATGAATTTCTTTCTCTAAGCCCCCTATCTCTTCTTCCCCAAACTTCCTAATAATTTAATGCACTGAACCAGGGTGACATGAAGCGTTCCCTGTTGCTTCCAAGCTCCCTTTGGAAACCTCCAAGGTTTAGAGGTTTCTTAGCAGTTGTCATCAAACAGACAGCATGCTTCGGGTGTCAGCCTCATGAGCAGGAGCTGGTCCTGGGGGGAACCAGCAAGTGTGCCACAACACTGAGCTCTTGACTGACAGCAGCCCCTTGCCTGCTCCCCTCCAGCTTCAAGGGCTAGCAAGCTGGGCCTTTCTAGAAGATTTGGAAAGGAGCCATCAACAGGAATCATTGAACAATTGCTCTGTGAAACTTAAGATAACACTTTGTTCCACCACAGTGGAATAGCTGTGTGACAGAAGGAAATCATCTGTTTAGTTCTTGATTAACATTTACGTGAGAAAAACAAAACTGATGGTATGTAGTCAAAGCAATGCTTGTATTTACTTCAAAGAGCAACTTCTAACTCAGTACTGTTGTAGAATGAGTGTAACTAGCTTTGAAGGGGTTGCTGTTTGAGTTGCAAAAACTAGAAACAAAACAAAAAACCCCAACACCTTTAAAGATGCTGATAGAATGCTTTCCAGCTACCAAATTAAGTTCCCTGATATTAGGATCTCCAGAAACAATGGGATTATGAATGGGATGGTATGAGGCAGTCTGCCTCTATGGATGGTTAGTAGGTATGTGTGTGGGGTGGGTGATTTTATGGATGTTCCCTTATTTACAACATATAGAGTTTCTTACAATGTACTGAGTACCTTATAAATTTCCCAACCAAATTAATAAAGCAAAAATTTTACAACTAATATACAGGTAACCTCACTAGTGTTTGTGGTAAAAATGTTAATGGAAATGACTTTTCACCTAGTTCTCAAAATAAAGGATAAAATTCTTGTATTCATTCATCTGGCCCATATTTACTGAGGGCCCTCTGTGTATAAGCACTATCTTGGGCCAGATGAGAGATACCATGATGAATAAGAAAAAGAGTTGTGTTAACAACTGTACAGTTGGCTACAGAGACAGAAATACAAGGCATACAGGGTGGGCAAAAGTATGTTTACAGTTGTGAGTATGTGAAACACAGAGTTTATTCTTGTACTATTATTTACTAATTAGAGGCCCGATGCATGAAATTCGTGTGTGTCTGGGGGTTCTCAGCCTGGCCTGCACCCTCTCACAATCCGGGACCCCTTGCTCCTTACCGCTTGGCTCACCACTCCTTAGCGCTGCCATGGAGAGGCTCCCGCCACCACAGCTGTGCTCGCCAGCCCAGCTTTTGGCTGAGCCGTGCTCCTGCTGTGGGAGCTGACCATCAGCTCTTGCATTGAGTATCTACCCCCTGGTGGTCAGTGCGCATCATAGCGACAGGTCATTCTGGTCATTCCACCGTCAGGGTCGCTGGGCTTTTATTATATAGGATTGTATTTTCTACACAAATAACTGTAAATGTACTTTGCCCCACCCTGTATTGAGAAAGTCAAGCCAGTGTCACAACTCTTCCTCACATATTTCTAAGAGGCCTGCCTTTCCTTTAAGTACAGGGTCAGTTATTTGTGTGGGCCTATGTGTTTTATAAATGTGTAATATAGTGCTTTATACTTGTGGAGTGTTAACACGATAGGCCAGAAACTTTCTAAAATCTTCAGAGATGTGAACTCATCTGATCTTAGGCCTGCATTTTGTAAATAAGAAAACTGAGCACAGACAGGCGGAATGACTCGCCTAACTCAGCGGAGCAGGCAGGTTCGGACTCAGCAGCCTGGCTCCAGGGTCCAGATGGGCTATGCTCTCTTTCCAAGGTGCGTGCACACATCAGTATTGGCCAAAAAGAAGTGTGAAAAGCTCGCTGCTTATTAGCGGATAGATTTGTTTCCATCATTTAGGCCCGCGTGATTACAAAACACATGCTTGCACCTTAATTCTCAAGCAGTGATATGTTCTCGAATCATGGGAATCAAACTGCCATAGACGTTGAAAAGGAACTAGGAAAGAGTTACCCAAAGGAATGCAACATTTGTAACGTAAAGACTATTTTACAAAACTAGTACCAAGCCTTTTGTTTATCTACTTTGAAGTTCATAGTTTCCTTTTTTATTATCCTCACCTGCGGATATTTTCCCATTGATTTTTAGAGAGAGTGGAAGAGAGAGGGAAAGACAGAGATAAATATCTATGAAACACATCAATTGGTTGCCTTCTGCATGTGTCTGGACCAGGGCCAGGGCCGGGGTGGAGCCTGCAATCGAGGTATGTGCCCTTGACTGGAATCGAACCTGGGACCCTTTGGTCCACAGGCTAATGCTCTATCCACTGAGCCAAACTGGTTAGGGTTATAGTTTCCTTTTTTAATGTTGGGCATTTGTTTATATTACTTTTATTTATTTAAAATCTACCCTTGATTTTGGAGGAAGATCTACTATTTGAGTAAAAGCAAAACATAAAGGTCTGTTTAAGTGAAGGAGGAATGTTGGATGGGCATCCTCAATAATCTAGTGCTTTGTTGGGGGCATGGGAGAGAGATATATTGTTATCCTGAAGTCATTCTGAGTGTGATGGTCATTAGAAATTCACATGCTTTTGTGTGTGTGTGTGTGTGTGTGTGTGTGTGTGTGTGTGTGTGTGTGTGAGAGAGAGAGAGAAAGAGAGAGAGAGAGAGAGAGAGAGAGAGAGAGAGAGAGAGAGAGAGAGAGGGAGGAAAGGAAAGAGAAAAGAAGGGAAAGTAAATAATCTTTGGGGGAGTTAATGAATATATGAATTAATGAACATATGAGCACATCAGTATTTATAAATAAGAAAATCACAATCCATTTTTTTTACTGCATTCGATCTAAAAAGGAAAATAAGACCATCTTGTCTGATTATACTTAAAAGGATATTTTAACAAATGGCCTATCTTTAGATGAGTTCTAATTCCTTTCCATCAAGGACTCTATTTTATTCATTTTATTCCCAGTGCCTAGGAAAGAGCCAGGCACAGAACAAGTGCCCAGCCAATGGCTGTGGAATGAATAAAACTAGAAGCTCTGGGTTCTGCAGAAAAATCTCCAGACCTTTAGAGAGGAGACCTTCTCACATCAGACAGCATTCACTGGCCAGATGCCACACTGTCCTGGAAGTCAGGCTCACTGGCTTTGAAGCAGAGTGAGGCCTGCTCAGGAACCCAGCGGGAAGCCTTGCATCTGTGACCCCGGTCCCTGTGGGTAGTGTCAGGAGATTAGAGTGTCCTTGCACCATAGCCAGAGATACAGGCCCAGATTACTCAGGGTCATGGGTCCACATTCTTGTATGCAACAGGAGCATTAATTAGTGACAATTACCTATTGGAAAAAAGAAGTCCAGTCCTGCGTACTCCTTCCAAAAAACTTAAAGACAGAAGGAAGCTTCTAACAATGGGTCAGGGGAGATGCATTTCCGCCCTGATGTTAAAAACAAGGTACTGTCTAATTGATGAGTAGTGGGAGCTTACGGAGACGCTTTGATGAGCCATCTCCTGCTTCCTGATATTGTGACCCTCTCAGCAAACACTGACAAATAAAACCAGCATGCCTGCAATATAAATGAGGGCACACTATCTGAGGAGATGCTTCGTTCTCAGGATGTGGTTGAAATCCTGTTATGAATAAGGTTTACATCCTTGCCACTGAAATAATATTTTTGTACTTGGAAATCAATGGTGAGGAAAAAATGGACAGGTCATCTAATATTTAAACAATTTAACTTTGATGTAATATCTTGCTTGCTGGATTTGGCCCCGGGGAAAGTCAAAGGACATGTTGTTGAGTCCATTTCTCTCTCTCTCCTTTCTCTCACTCTTTCCCATTTAATTTCATATTGTCTTACCTTGGATAGCATTTTGATGATGAGTCCAGCTCAAAACAGTGTCTTGTTAGAATTTCTTTTCAGTTTTACAGCCTTTTTTTTTCTTTCTCCTGGGGTAATCCATTTGGGATTTGGCTAACAGTGATGTAAAATACAACCAAGAGAGATTTGGTCTGAGGGAAGGTGAGAGCATGTATTTTGGCAAGTTGAAAACTTGTGGAGAAATTGTGGGTTCTACGTTTCAAACAGAACTCAAATCTTTTGAGGCTCAAGTTCCATTTGCTGTTGGCAAAACACAATTTCCTTGTTCAAAAGAAAATAAGCACATAAAAAGAGGCCCCTGGGCTTCTAGGACATCAAAGCTTGGGTGATACTCTTATAAAACAGCATTTTGATGATTTTTAGATTATAAGAACCAGGAACATACAGATTAAAACTACCCTTATGTTAAAAAAATCCAAGGGCAAAGATATGGGTGAAGTGCATTACACTTTGTATGTTTTTGCCAAAAGTGAGACATTTTAGTCTGTCTTCCTGCTCTTCTCCCAATTGAAATTGAAAGGACAATTAGCTAGGTCAGATTCCATTCCAGCTTCTTCAGGGTGTTTAACAGACTTCAGTCCTAAAAGAGTAGTCATGATCCTTTTTTTCTTTGAAAATTATGTTCATATTTTGTTTAAGCAACTTTATGGGTTAACAGATCCTTGTACATAAATACCAAAAATTGGCCAATCCATCAGTTAGAAAATACTCTAAAAAATCTTTCTAGATTCATGGTTCTCAACTGAAGTCAATTGTGATCCCCAGAGGACAAACATTTGCAGACATTTTTGATTGTCCCAACTCCCACCTGGAGGATGGGGTTGCTATTGGCATCTAGTGGGCAGGGGCCAAGGATGCTGCTCAGCGTTTCCCAATGCACAGCTCAACCCCCACAACGCAGAATTATCTTGCTCAAAATTTTTATAGTAAAAAAAGGTTTTTTTATAGTGCTGAGGTTTAGAACCTGATTCTAGACTCCAGGAGAATCATAGATAGTCCCTTCAGTTATTTACCTTTCCTCCCAATCAAGATTGATATTCTTTTACAAAACAAGCACCAAGCCTTTTGTTTATCTATTCTGAAGTTTATAGTTTACTACAAACTATAATCCAAGATTGATTTCTGGGCATAGATGATTGGATTGGAGGATGAGGGGAGAATAAGAACCAGAAAAAGAAAGGAGTGAGATTTTCAAGGACCTAAATTAATCCTTTAGGTCCCAAGGTCACAATATCTGTCCTATTATAATTAAGAAAAATTTTTTTGAGAGGTAAATAATGATTCTGAGGCCCGGAAATTATTATATGTCATGAGAATGCTCTTCAAGTCAGAGGGAAAGCAATGGAAACAGGATGTGTTCATGTATCTTGCTTGTCATTGTTAGTGTGCTACTACATGCAACCCAGACCTGAGGTTTATGAAATACTTCTGTTCTTCACAACTGCCTGGCTTGCTTGTTTTGCCCATATTGGAATTTCTTCCATCATTCATTCATTTAGCAGACACTGATGCACCCTCATAAAGGGCAGTGGTGTGGGGAGACATGTGTGATTGGAAGCTTTCAGGAGCATGACTGAGATCCACGGAGCCCCATAGAGAAGTCAGCTGAGGTAGGAGGATACAGCTCCATCTCCTGTTGCAATCCAGCATAATGCACAGGATTTCTGGAAGAGAAGGTGCAGTAGACAGAGGCTGTCAATCTTGGGGAATTTGAAAATGTTTGTAACTGCCATGGAGGTAGTGCTCCAGCAGACAGAATGATATCCCTTTGGGGCTTGGGGTTCCCAAGCTCAGAACCACCTGAAGCATCTGTCCCAACCCACAACAGCAGTACATCAACAAAGACAGATTCCCGGGCCTCCCCGAAGGTCACTGACTCAGAATCTCCAGGGAGAAGGGAAGTTTACCAATACCACAGGTGAGACTTATCATCAGGCAAGTTTGAGAAGCTCTCTCTCTGTGTTGGACCAGTAAACCCTGAAACTCTCAGAGGGAACCCAAATCCTGAGTTTCATCATCCAAAACAGACTCATTCACTCATTCATCCAGCAAATATCTGGGGATATTATGAATAAGACTAACAAGGTGCTGGCTCTCACAGAGCTTATATTCAGGTTCACGAATGAAAACCTAAAAACTAACTGGGGAGTATTTAACCGAGTGATTCCTTCCCTAATGTAGATCAGAAAGGCAGAAAAAAAGCTTTGCATTACAGAGAAATGTTCGGAGGTATCCCTTCTTATGCACATGTACATAGCAAATACACTTCTGGTGCTCAGAAAAGTCTATTGCAAATACTGTTTGTTAGCTTGGGGAAGTTGCTTAGCATGTCTCTGTGCTGAGTATCCCCACCTGTAAAATGCGGATATATATTTTATCTACCACACAGAGTTGTTGTGAGGAGTAAATTAATCAATACTGGTAAAGTTCAGTGCATGTCACAGGGTAAACACACAATAGTATTATTGACAATGATGATCCTCATCTTCATCATTGTCGTCATCATTATATTTTCTCCCTCTCCCCTCAACCAAATTCCATGATTCCCGGTACTGCTGATGGAGAAAAAATATGTTTGGCAAACCTAGTAGATTGAATTCCTTATTTACTCACTCATCCATTCACATGTATGAACCAAGAACCTGCCAAATTCAGGACGTGGACCTAGGATGTGGGAAATATAAAAATAAGTTAGTGGAGTAGTTAAGTTCAGTTCACAAATACCTATAGTTCAGGTAGAAAGTAATTAAGAAAGTATAGATACAATGTTCTGAAGGTTCGGAATAAAAAGTGATTTCTTCTAGCTGGGAGCATGTGGGAAGAGAGGTAATTGTGATATCCTTTGGGGAAATGTAGTAACTAGCACATTTTGGGAAAATATAGTAGGGACAGAATAAGTGTATTGAATTGAGTTGAATTCAATACATTCTCTATCCTCTCTCTGAGTAGTGCCATAAAGGTAGTACACAAATGCCAAATTTCAGAGATGATTGGGCTAAATAGGTCTTCATGGGCGAGCCTGGGAACCTAACAGCTACCAATAACAAAATTTCTATGGGAAAACATCCTCTTGAATTCCAAACAACCAACACACGAGTGATCTTTTGACTTGCTGTTTGTTTATCAGTGGGGGTTGGTCAGAATTCATTGTTGATGTGAAAGGAAAATGAGAGGCGTTTTAAACACCTATTTCCATAGACTCTCATGTGTCACCTTCTTACCGACATATCTCCAAAATACCAAGACCTCTGACAGAAGCTTAAACAATGCTGTCCAGCTCTTGTTTCATTCCTTTCCCACCAATTCGCTGTTAGCTTATCTGGACTTTTGTATGTCATTTGGAAATTGGGCGATGTTTTCCTTGCTTAAATTGAAAAAAAAAATGATTAACTGAAATAACACTGCACATTATTCAGAATTAATTATGTTTGTAATACATCACCCAGTGATATGGGGCCACTTCTTGCCGTTCACTTTCCATCATGTGTTTCTTGTAACATATGGTCCTCGTGAAATAGTTTTGATTCAGAGTCCCCAGTAGCATATGGCAAAAAAAAAGACAAAAAAAAGCCCCTCAAGTCAAATGCAAAGTAAAGGCCAGCCTCTGTGCCCCAGAGGAGCCTCCATCAACGCAAGCCGGCAAGCCCGGAATCTGAATTGGTGTCAGGGTTTCACTCATCAGGAAGATTTTACATTTGGTTTGGGACTTTGGAGCATGAGGTTCTGGATGTAAAAGTCAGAAGAGATATGGCTTTTGTAATGTCTGCAGAGATTCCTGTGTCGATAAGGTCAGCAGAAAGTTAATAGATTTTTATCTTCTCATCACATGAACTTAATATAGTGCAACTGTTTTGTGGGGGTGGGATGGTGGAATGGGATGGGAATCCCATCACGCTGCTCAGGTTTTTCACAAAGGACGTTTTAGGTATGTAAAGTGCATTTTTTTTTTTTTTTTTTGCTTAAGGTTAAAAAAGAACCCCTCTCACATTTAAATAATAAAACTTTTAAATAGCAACTTTGTTTAAATGCTGTGCAACAGCTCCGACCGACTAAAAACAATTATAGTCAGGGCAGAACATGTTTTTTTCCTTTGTGCTGGTTATTCAATTACATATGAGTAGGAAAAGCTAGCATTTATGGTGCTTTAATAGAATCGGAGCCAGTTCAACTTAAATGCCTGCAAGCGAATGTTTGGAGCCATAAGGCAGTTCCATTAGGACTGCTTCATTCTTCCACCCAGACTCTTAATGACTGCCGTGTGCCTGCCCTGAAGGCAAGGCCCTTCTGCCAGGCACTGGCACATGCCTGGAAACTCAGATTGAGGCAAGGCAGAGTGTGTGTGTGTGTGTGTGTGTGTGTGTGTGTGTGTGTGTGTGTGAAGCCTGCCACCAAGGCCAGTTCTCAGTGGGAATCTGGGGGTATGTGGGAGAAAAAACACACCAGGCTGACTCCAGATGCCACCTTTGAAAAGCCCTCGGCCATATTCCTTTCAAACCAACCTGCTGACTTAAGATCTGCTTTCACGGCCGCTCTGACCAGCTGCCCGAATTGGCTGTGCAAGTGGTTTCTGCAACCTGGGGATGCCCATTGTGGTCCGCAGGAAAGCGGGGAGGCTGAAATGCTAGGAAAGTCCACAGAGGGACAGCACTGGGTCAGACTGACTAGCAGGCCTCAGCGATCAAACATGTCACACCTGTCTTGGCCACTGGTGCAGGTGTTCTAGGTCAGCTCTCGCTGTGGTTATCAATCGCTGACAGTTGACAGTTTAATTTTACACCACAAGTACCTCATTACTTGTGTAGGCACTTGAAGAACATGTGGGCACTGGATCGGATCAGTGATCAATGACAAAGGTTGCATAGGGTGCAAGTGGTAGCAGTAAAAGTGAAGGTCTCCGTGCATGAGTTGGCAGTGGTAGGGATACATGACAAGGGGAGTTTAACTGACAAACAGTCTGTCAGGTTGAAAAGAATGGAGATTTGCCAGGGAGCTAGCTGTAGATTATAAATATATATCTCTTGATTTGAGGGACAGGAAGGAGGGGAAAAACCCTACCTCAAACAGAGCTTCCCTTTCTTGAAAGTGCTTATGCAAATTTAATAAATGTGTAGGACTGTAAATTCTTATTCTACGAGCATTTATCTCATGATATAGATCCATTCAGGTGCTAGGAATTTAAGATTAGTAGGATGCAGTGATTCTATTTTATAAAGATATATATGTACGTGTGTGTGTGTGTGTGTGTGTGTGTATCACACCAACTCTACCAAACCAGACTATTGCTGGTTTAGATTGTTCTGCATCAGCTTATTGTGGCTATTCAATAATAAGAAAGTTGTTCCATATGTGCTCTTTTATTCTTATCAATGCAATTCATGGTCGACACCACCAAAATAGATTGCCTTATAGTGGTAGGAGAAGAAATCCATTCTTTCAAGTGTCTTTTATAGTGGTATTTTAATAAATTCCTTGCAATTTTGCTTTCCCCTCAACTTTTTATTTTCTAAAAAGGGGTTTCTGACATTCTTTTTCTTATAAAAATCTGTTGGTGTTGGTATTTTCTTAAAAAGATGTTGGCTTAACAAAAAGGCCACATGGCATGAGTCTTATTCTTTACTAGAGATCCGGTGCATGGATTCGTTCATGCACCAGTGGGGTCCCTCAGCCTGGCCTGGGCCCTCTCGCAATCCGGGACCCCTTGGGGGATGTTGAACTGCCAGTTTCAGCCCCAACCCTACAGTCCCAGCTGAGGGGCCCCACCGGTGCATGAATCTGTGCACTGGGCCTCTAGTATGTATATAAGATCTTTGGTTAATCTCTTCCCTCTTTCCCTCCTTCCCCCTTCCTTCAGAGATTCATCAGTCTGTTCCATGTTTCCATGCCTGTGCATTGAGCGTCTGGCCCCTGGTGGTCAGTGCACATCATAGCTACCAGTTGAATGGTTGAGCGGTCGAATAGTTGGACGGTCGTTTAGACTTTTTTATATATATAGATTATGTGCCTTGGCTGTTGGAGGAAGATTAATTTGGTACATGGTACATGGTATAGTAGAATGAAGATGGGTTTTCAGGCAGATGGACTTGAGTTTGAATTCCACTTCTACAACTTCCTGCTGTGGCTCATGGGAAAATTGACAGCCTCAGATGCATTGTTCATTAAAAAAATTGGCTTTATAATGCAGGATTGTGGGAAAGGCTAAATAAGGTAAAATGACAAAGACTGCGGATTGCTTTCCTTTATCTGTTCCTGTTCTCTCTCCTTTTAATAACACAACCATATGAACGTTGGCTAAGCATATGGCCCCAGTTGCAGGTTACATCTCTAGTCTTCCTGGGAGTTATATATGGCATGTCATTGGGGTTCTGTCCAATGGAATATGAGCAGAATTATGTTTAAACTGTCTGCAATTTAGAAAAGGAGGCTGCCTGCCCATCTTTTCCTCTTTTCCCCCTCCTATGAGTGAGGAAGTAGATTGATGGTAGTGAGTTAGCTCTGACCATATAGAGCAGTGGTTTTCAACCTTCCTAATGTCACGAGCCTTTAATACAGTTCCTCATGTTGTAGTGACCCCCAATTTCATTGTTATAAATTGAACATAATTAAAGCATAATGATTAACCACAAAAACAATATGTAATTATATATGTGTTTTCCGATGGTCTTAGGCGATCCCTGTGAAAGGGTTGTTCGACCCCCAAAGGGGTCGCGACCCACAGGTTGAGAACCGCTGATATAGAGAGAATAACACCTGAATAAATGGCACACAACAAGCTAAGAGGGAGCTGGAACCCTGAATGACCTGGTGGATCAGAGTTGCCTACCCGTCCGGGATTTCCTGCTTCACACTTGACTATCACATGAGAAAGAAACATGCTTCTCTCTCACTTAAGCCACTGTATTTTGGGGTTCCTTTGTTATAGCAGCTTAGCCCCTATGCAAACTAATATATCAAATATATGAAAAGCATCAACACATCAACATGTTTATGGTTTAAAACAAGATATTGTTTCATTTCTAATCAAGGTAGTTAATACTACATACAATACATTAAAGATTAACCAGAAGGCATCTGCTTAGTGGCCTGGGTAAAAAATCTTTTTTTTCCCCACCTCTAAACTGGTCCAACCAGTCAACTGTCACCTGTTTGGAAAATGTCTACCTTTTCAGGTTGCTGTTTTCTTTTTAGAATAATCTCTCTCACCTATGATATTTCACTCACAATTTGGAGGAATAAATGAACTTTATGTTGCTTTACAGCATCAAGTGCACCGTGTCATTTATAAAACCTAATTTACTATGGTTACTTACCACATGATACCCATGCCTTCTGCTTTAAAAAATTGGGTAAACTTTGGGATTAGTGATAATTTCTAGGAAAAGAGGCATGGAGTTCCAAAACACCAATCAATACAGTGATGATTTAGAGTCCATGGGCATCGCAGAGTAACCTAGATCCGTTCTTACTGGTACTCTACCTTCACCTGATCACACAACATTCTTTTCATTCTCCTCCTCCTCTTCCTTCCTTATCACCACCCACCCTTCTTCCTGTGGGGACTCTTTTTGTCTTGCTCACTCTTTTTAAAAAATCTTTATTGCTGAGGTTATTACTGACATCCCTCTTTCCCCCGCCATAGCCCTCCTCCAGCCAAGTCCCACCCCGCCACAGGCTTTTACAACCCTATTGTCCGTGTCCATAGGTAATGCATATGTATATAAATTCTTTGTTTAATCTCTTCCCGCACCCCTTACCACCTCCTTTCTCTCTGAGAATCATCAGTCTGTTCCATTTTCATGCCTCTGATTCTATTTTATTCACCAGTTTATTCTGTTCATTAGATTTATTTTGATTTCTAGATTCAGTTGTTGATAGATATGTATTTGTTGCCATTTTGTTGTTCATATTTCTTATCTTTATCTTTTTCTTCTTCTTCCTCTTCTTAAAGAATTCCCTATAACATTTCATATAATACTGGTTTGGTGGTGATGAACTCTCTTAGCTTGTTCTTGTCTGTGGAGCTCTTTATCTGACCTTCAATTCTAAATGATAGCTTTGCTGGGTAGAGTAATCTTGATTGTAGGTTCTTGCTATTCATCACTTTGAATATTTCTTGCCACTCCCTTGTGGCCTGCATAGTTTCTGTTGAGAAATCAGCAGACAGTCGTATGTGCACTCCATATGTTGTGCACTTACTAATGTTGTGGCCCCACCCCATAACAAAGAAACAGAATTTCCAGAGGATGAGGCCCAGAAATCAGGATTTAAAAAATATTCCCAGGTGATTCTAATGTGCAGCCAAGGTTGAGAACCACTGCTCTAGTCTATTGTTCAATCCCTGTATATTATTCTTTATTTCAGTCAGTGTTTGCTTAATTTCTGACTGATCATTTTCCATTTTTTTGGGGCATTCTCACTAAGATCTTTGCAAGTTTCAATAAGTCCCTTGGAGGTTTCTGGAAAATTCTTGAGTAATCTTATAACTGTGATTTTTGAATTCTATATCCAGTAGTTTGCTGTCTTCCATTTCTTTCATTTGTGCCATGTTTCTTTGTCTCTGCATTTTGGGTGCTTCCCTGTGTTTGTTTCTATGTATTGGGTAGAACTTCTATGTCTCCTTGAGTTGGTTGAGTGGCCTTGTGTAGTAGGTGTTCTATAGGGCCCTGTGGCTCAGCCTCCCCAGTCACTTGAGCTTGGAACTCCAGGTGCACACTGTTGTGGGCTGTGAGCACAGTCTTGTTGTAGTTGAGACTTGATTGCTGTTGGTGTCACTGGGAGGAATTGACCTCTTGGCCAATTGGCTGTGAGGACCAGCTGCAACTAGAGTGGGAAAGCTGTCATGCAAAAGACACCCCTATGGACCAGGAATTGCTTTAGTGAGGCTTTGGTGCTCACTGAGTCTGTCCCTTGAGTATGTCACTTATGGATGTGTAGAGTTGTAATCTGGTATGGCCTGACACTGACCACTGGGTACACTGGCTCTTGGGTCTCCAGGGAGGTACAAAGTCAACCACTGCCTGGGGCTACCCAGCAGGAGCTACAATGAGGTCTGCAGATTCCTCCTCTTTGTGTTTGGTTTGGAAGTGCCCAGATGAGGCCCAGCTGTGAAGCAAGGCAGGCTGGTGCTGGTGCCAGGTCTTGGGCCTTTTATTGATAGGTTTGGGGCTTTCTGACCCAGCTGCAGCTGTTTGACAGATTTTAGCCTGAGTAAGGACAGGCCACTCATATGCAAAATCTTTCCCACACAGGTTGGGTGGGGTTGTAAATGGATGGGGTGGGGTCTCAGGAAATCACCAGGGTAGAGTAAATAGAAATGGCTGCCAGTCAGCCCTGAGAATGGGAAGGTCCCAGCATAGGAACAATGATCCCTGCAAGCACCTCCGTCTGGGAGAAAGCCACCTCCATGTTCCTGCCCCTATGCCAGACAAGCCACTTCCTCCTTGTATGTGTCTGTGTCCCTCAGAAACTCGACCTGGCGCTGGAGCTCAGAGTAAGTGGGACCTTGTAAGTTCAGTCCATGGTGCTGGCCTTTTAAGAACAGCTGGGTCTCTAGCCAGCCTCTGTGTCACTGAGCCCCTATGTGCACTGGTTTTTGCAACCCATATTTCTTCCTGCCCATAGGGACTTCTTTTCCCAACTCTGGGACCCTGGGCTGGGGTCTGGTGTGGGGCTGGGACCCCTTGCTCCTTCGGACAGCCTCCGCAGAGAGGATATCCCTCTCGATTAAAAAAACGGCACACGTGAGTTCCAGACCAGCCCCTTCTGCACCTCTGCATATCCTACCAGTCTCACTCTGCTTCCTTCTTTACTTCTCTAGTTGTAGTACTTCATTCTGCCAGATTTCTGGTGGTTCTGGATGATGGTTGATTTGTATTTTGATGCAGTTGTAATTTTGATGCAGTTGTGTGAGGTGGCGAGTACAGGCATCTGCCTACACGGCCATCTTGGTCTGAAAACTTCAACAGTAAAGTCTCTCTCTCTTTTTTGTTGTTGTTTTGTTAATCCTCACCTGAGGGGGTGATATATATATATATATATTTTTTTCTTTCCCTATTGATTTTTAAAGAGAGTGGAAGGGAGGGGAGAGACAGAGACAGAGACAGAGAGAAACATTAATGTGAAACACATTGATTGGTTACCTCTTGCACATGCCCCAACCAGGGCTGAGGATTGAGCCTGCAACCGAGGTACTTGCCCTTGACTGGAATTAAACCTGACACCCTTCAGTCTGAGAGCTGTTGCTCTAACTACTGAGAAAAACTGACTAGGACTGTCTGTCTCACTTTTATTTTCTAACAAAACTAGCATCCTCCAGCACTGTCCAGTTTTAATGGTAGCACACAGGACTAACAAGGTTACCACTCCCCATTTCTGTAGTACAGAGAAAATTTGGTTACTTCATCTGTCTTCCTCTAGAGTTGATGTCTATTATCTCATGCCTACAGAAAAAAGGATAAAAGCTAGCATGTGTGTGAGTTTGAAAATATGTAACTCTGCCTTTTTTCCTTTTGGTTCCAATAAAGCTTAAGAGACATGATAATGGTCATAAAATAGCTGAAAGTTCTTTCTAAAGAAGTGGAACTAAACTTATTCTGTCTAGTGCTCAAAAGTATGACCAGGTCCATTGGCTGGAGGTTACATGGGAGGCATCTCCTGTGTCATGTGTCATCTTCCTTCCTAGAATGGTATCTCTGTGTCTGGGAATCTGAGAGTCAGGCTATCTTTTCGGCATTTCTGCGGTTGTCTCAGGTTTCTACTCAGAGCTTCTGACTTTCATCCTTTATCATGTTGCCTTTGGGAGTTTATATGTGTTTCTCAGTGGGGACCTATCATGGAAAGACCAGCATCTCTACTCTTGCCCCTCAGATAATATTAAGCAGAGGAGATACTAACTTCTTTCCACATTCAAGGTGACTCCTGCTGGGATGGGTTATGGGGATGTGTGGGGAAAAGGGAGAAGGAAGGTCCCCAGAAAGTACTGATTCTGTAGCCTCAGTGTCCTGCAGCTTCGTTTTCTGTCACCCTGGGTCAATTTTTAGAGGCTGAGAGGTTTCTCTGTGACTGTCTCCACTTCCTTTAGAGCAGTGGTTCTCAACCTTCTGGCCCTTTAATACAGTTCCTCATGTTGTGACCCACCATAAAATTATTTTCATTGCTACTTCATAACTGTAATGTTGCTACTGTTATGAATCGTCATTTAAATATCTGATATGCAGGATGGTCTTAGGCGACCCCTGTGAAAGGGTCGTTCGACCGCCAAAGGGATCGCGACCCACAGGTTGAGAACCGCTGGTCTAGAGGGCAGTTCATGGAAGGGTCCCCTCCAATTTCCTCCTGGGTCTCTTAAGATGTTGCAGGGCCCCTTCTTGGGACAGCTCTGTCTATCAAGGAGCTTGCTTCTGGAGGCACTGGGGAGCCAGTCCCAACGAGGACTCCTTGGCTGGCCAGGACGCTGCCATCTCCTTGGCTCCCCATGTGCTCAGTGGTGTGCCCTTGCCCCTCACAGTCCTCCCTGTGGAAATCTGGTCCTCCTGTCCAGTTTTCTGCCTGACTGCGTCCACAGGGCTCAGGGGCACAAATGCAAAGCAGTCCCAGCCAGAGCTGTTTTTCCAGCCCATCATTAACAAGGTATGACCTTGGGCCAGTCACTTAACCTCTCTAGGCCTCAGGTTTTTCATCTGTGAAATCAGAGGCGTGAACTAAATTGGTGGTTTTCAAACTGTGCTCCTCAGCATCCCATCAGAGGAGCTGGAGTGTGTGTGTGTGTGTGTGTGTGTGTGTGTGTGTGAGAGAGAGAGAGGGGGGGGGGGAGAAAGAGAGATTTTTTCCTTATCTTCCATTTATTTAAACCACTCAAAGCTCAGTTAATTTAAGCCGTGTAGCAGGAAAATCTTTCTCATACTTACACACAACTCCCCATTAACACCTCTCTCCTTCCAGCTGCCTGCTCCCTCAATAGCATTCCCCTTTCTCTAAAGGAAATTTGCCTGGAGAAAAAAGGCAATTGTACAAACTTCTTGAAGGTGGGATTGTATTTAGAGGAAAGTGCAAATTTCATTTCATTTATTATTAGCAGTGGATTTTTCTTTTGAGGCCAATGACCAAATCGTTGGATAAGATCAGAAACAGATGGAAAAGTTTGCCCCTGTCAATAAACGTGTTGTAGGCATTTCTGACCTTTAACCTACATGTGGAATATTATCAATTAGATGGTGGAACTTGTGTGGTTTTAATCAGTGTTATTGGTGTGTTTTGCATATTTGCAATTTAGGAAGTTCATGTGGCCGAACACAGGACTGGGTCTGACTCTTCCTTTTGGAGCGGGGTTCCTTTTCAAGTCTCCGGTGAGGACAGGATCCTGTAGACGAAAAGTTGTTCTGTGAATAGGGGAAGTTTTGTCAATTCATAGGCTCAGTGAGAACCTTTTTCCATTAAGGGGCTTGGCACCCCGGTCAAGGTGTGGTGAGGCTTTAGCAGCGAGCTGCCTCACATCCAGGTGTTTTTCCTAGTCTGGTGCAGGAACATTGTTCTGGAGCTCAACGGTGCTGGATGGTCCAAAATGGCCTTGCGAAGGGCCTGGTCAATTACGCACAACAATCCATTCCTTGTGGGAATGAGGCATCCCTGGCGTTGGCGTCTCTGCTGCCTTCCTCTTTTATAAACCCTCAAGGTGTTAGGGACTGCTGTGGAGAGTAGTTTTATATTTGGCAGAACCATCAGATTTTTTTTTTGTTTTGTTTTGAAAGAAATGGTTTTAAGCCCTAACCTACTCATCAACTCAGTTCCCTGCAGAGCTTTGCCCTAGACTATTTTAAGCGGGCGGTTGGCGCAGGGAAAGGGCTTGTAAAACTCCAAGGTTGGTTTGAATTTGGGGTTTGTGGCGGCACCTAAGTGTAGGTGCCCTGCCACCTGGCTTTTAGCTCCATTCTCAGAGTCTTCCTGGCTTTTATGGTACATGTAATGTTGACCACTAATAACTTTAGAAAAGTCTAATGCTGGAGCGATTATTGCATAAATCTCTCGATGTAGAAACGGAGTTTTTGAAGTCTGATTGCATATTCATAGTTGCAATGCTAGGACCCCCAATCCCTGAATGAAAATATTGCAAACGAGCGTTTTAAAACACTGAGTGTTTCTGAGGCTGGCCTTTCTACTCGACTTTCCAAACGAAGAAAATAATTAGTCCTTTGACCCTATTTAAACATTTCACCATCCTGACTTGGAACTCAGCCAAAAAAAATCACCTGAAATTTTGTTTATGATTTGTTCGCAAAAGTGGCCATACTTTAAAAAGGAGAGCAGAAAGAACATTTTAAGAATGTGTGAGCTCATTATGAACCCAATATGTTTTAAAAACATTCAACTTGTAAACTCCTGAAATGCGGTTTATAATGGAAACACCAGCAGAGTTTCCTGGAGTGGGTTGGAGTCTACTCACTTCTGAGCCTTTTACAGAACTGGGTTCTCTTGTAGTGAGCAAGTTATCATGGCCTCTGGGTAACTGGTGTTTCTTGTTTTTGGACATCTAAATGATACATTTTAGGGATATGTGTACATGTGAATTATTTGTAGAAGTTATGCCTCCCTTCCTGCCTTCTGTTATATATTTAAATCCTTTTTCCATTAAAAAAACTAGAGTTGAATAATTCTTTACTTTTTTTCTGCTATTTTTGCTTGGTTTTTAATCCCTCAAGCAGCATTTGTAATTTTCTTATTGTTAAACCAAGAGGTAGCTGTGCAAATATATATATCTATAAAATAAATCTCAACTGGTCTTATGTGAATTATGACTGTTTATTAGTTGGCTGGTTTCTACATTTAAAACCAATGATTCTTGTATGTGCCCTCACTAGGGATTGAACCTACACCACTGATGTATCAGAATGACTCTCTAACCAAGTTAGCTAACCCAGCCAGGGCTCATCTATTTCGGTTTAAAAGTTAAACATATACCAAGTTCATGTATTTTTTAATCAGTAGATTCCAGAGGACACACTGTAACTATGACTTACCTGTACTGGTTGTGGCTCACTTGTGTTTCCGTTGGGAAAATTACATTTAAGGTGTGATGACCAGGTTTAACAGTTTTGTCAATCCCCTGAACGATGGAAGTAGAATCTGAATTAATGTGTTTGTGTCCATCAGGCCAAATGCAAGAATTTGGTGTCCCCTGTTTCTCAAGTTACATCCGTCTTATCACAATTGATTTTATTAGGTAGTTAGTCACAGGATCAGTTGTGATGTTTCTAAAGTTCCTCTCTTCTCTTTCCTTTGGCCTTCATGGTTTTGATGCCTATTCCCATACTTCCTTCCCCCTCTGGCTCATTTAGATCTATTTTTCTCTCCTAGTTCCTTAAGAGCCTTCTGTTTGCTAGCTAACCTGATCTATTAATTCATGGTACTAACATCAATAGATAATACTTAAGAATTTATTATGTACCAGCCACTGTGTGAATTGTTTTCCATACTATAATCTCATGAAGAATATCATTACCGCCCTTTTATGGGTGAGAAATCTGCAATGCAGGGTCCTGTGGCTAGTTCAAGGTGGAGGTGGAATGCAAAACCATGCTTCTGTCTCTGACACAGGCTTTTTCGGCTGTGCTCTAGGAAGATAAATCCATCCCTTACCTCCTCCTCCCCAACCCAGTTTTCTTTGATTCTCATTGAAATTGAACTCTTTCATTTGTTTTACTGGTAGATGAATATTTTTTGAGAAATTTTTGGACAGTTTTATAACTTGCTGTTTATTTCCTATGATGGGAATTGCAGCTGAAAAGATGCCATTTGAGATAAAATTGCATGTAATGCTAATTTAAAATTAGATGCTAATTTTAAAGTTTACTCAAGGATGTTGTTTGTTCATTGGATACTTTAAAACACTTAAGTTATTTTCAGATTGGTAGCAGGGCAATTAGACCTGGGGACGGAGAAAAAGAAGCTCTTTGTCCTCTTACCGAGGACCTTTTAATGTTTTTATCCTAGCGAAGCCAACCAGGCAACCATATTTTGAAGTTCCGGAAAGGTTAATGCTGGGTGTTTTTCTCTTATTTATGATTTCCTGCAAGGGCGAGAGCGTGGGGGCAGCTCTGGCTAGAGGTGGAAACACCAATTATCTGATGAGTTTGTGTGCTTTCCAGCCCAAGTATCTGAAGATATCCTGGATTTGGTAAATAGTAGGCTACTATCCATGTTTAGTGGGTATTTCTCTAGCCTTACTCTGTATGTCTCCAGGTTACCTATAATGATGACAGGGCCCAATGTCATCATTCAGGGGTTAGAACTACAGGGTGCTAAGGCCATATGTGTAGACAGAGTCTCTTGGGCTGTTTTGCCAACTGCACCCAGAACTCCGAATCAGAGCCCCTGCCAACCAGCGAGGTTGTGGTGTGTGGGTCACTCGGAGTGGTCAGATGCCTGGGGACTTGTCTAAGACTAGTGATACAATTTGAAACCACAGCCTGTGTATTTGCTTATTATGTTTTTTGAAAGAAAAAGCCCAACATAATTCTTTAACGATATCTGGCCCGTGCCCACATGGATATTACCTGAATATGGTGGTCATGGGTTTAGTAGCACATCATTGTCCTTTCTGCAGGCCATGTGATTGCAAAGTTCTCTACGGGTCCTGTGTACAAGGCTAGGCCTGTCTTCATTGATTCTCCTGAGCAGCTCTCCTTCACCTCCCTAGGGTTGTTGCACAAAGATCCTTTTGTCAGGTACTGTTGGACTCCTCTCAAAATCTAAGCACTTTCAGGAAAAGGCTTGGAAGTCTATCTTCTCAGTTTCCACACCTCTTTGCCCTCTGTGCTGTCATTTAGTGTGACTGGTGGTTACGCTCCCCACCCTGCTCCTTATCCAGTTTATTAGTGGATTGGATTATTATTGTGTCTATCTTTCTAAACCTATGTTGAACATCTCCTAACATGTCCCTGTCTTTTACTTTACTTAGTCTTACACTTTGATAAGATCAAGATTTTCGGGGATGTGATTGTCAGGCTGAAGTTCAGTGAGATATTTAATCTTTCCTTTACCTTAGCTTGGAAACATCCCCTCCTCCCCACAAAACTTTCATTTGCCTCGGAAACATTTTCTTTTTAAATTAGTGTGATTTGATATGCTCTAGTTGAATAAGAAAAAATGCTAATGTGTTTGACTAGTCCAATTTATAGTCATAAAATACAGTCACTAAAGAAGACACATTTAATTAAGCGAAGGTGTTTGTAACTATAAGAAATTTATATTGCAAAGTTTATGTTAATAAAAGAATACACTGTGGCCATTTGCATTTATGCAGATAACATAATTATTTTCAATGAACTAGTTCACCAGTTCATTGCTAGGTGGAAATACTACTTAATTTAATTTTAGAGTCATTATTTTTTTAGGTTTTAATTTTCTGTCAATTGGCATTTTAATTGCTTGTGCTATAGGGTAATCTACAGGCATCTATTTAGTGCTTTATGCATGGTAATGGACATTGGGATTCAGTGTCTTCCTAATATGTATATCACAAAATAATCCCATATAAAGTGAAACAGATTTCCTTCCTCCTCTTTTTAAAGATATTTCACTCATTGCGAATTCTGCTGAAAATAGTTTTCAAGGTAGAGATGCAATTATATAGTGGTCTATATGGAGGAGGAACTAAACAAGGATTTCAATTAATAATGCACTCTCAGCACTGAGAGATATTACATTCTCCCGGATCAGCGGTTATCCATCACTGCCTGGGCTGCCGTGGTCTCTCCTCCCTCCTTTTTTTGTGTTCTGTGCATGTGCTCATCAGTATGCCCTAGGATGATAAGCTCTTGGCACAACAGTTTGCACTGAAGTGCATTTTTTTAAAGCCAGTGACAGTGTTTCTGAAGGTTACACTTGCTCAGCTTTCAAAAAGATAATATTACAGAGTTACATGTGACATTTTGAGGAATTAAAGTAATTACACCTTCTAAGAAAATGGAGAAATTGTAAAAATTGTTTTCCATCATTTTTTTAAGTTTAGGATGGCTAGAATACCCCAGATAATTACTTTCAGAGAACTAGCTCATCAGTTTATCTTATCTTATTTTGAAAAACAAACAGGGAAGTAGAAACAAAGCATCATTATTATTATTGGTGAGTTAGTGTCTGATTAAAATGACTTTTGAATAAAAGAGACCTATTTTTGAATTTGGATTTGAAGATTTTCTTCAATGTGCCAACAGTTATTTAAAATAATGTCTGCTTTTCAAAATATCCCCTCTTTGGTTTTGGCATTTGTGTTCCATACTGAAGAATGGAGTCCCCACAGTATACGTATCCTATAGCCAAGTAACTGCATTTATATTGTTATAAATTTTTGAGGTTGGAATCTCAAGTTTTTAAATTAAATAACTACAGTTAACTGTATTAAGTGTAAGGTTGAATTTGATCAAAAATAAGAAAAGCATTTATGACAACCCCTGTAAATGTTTAAATACTTTAGTTGTGTTTGTGAGCATTAAATTGTATTATAAGGAGCCAACGTTGAGTATACTGGCTCCTCTGGGACACGTTTGACTTTTGGGAGATAAAAAAATCTTGCATTAATGAAATTCTGTGAGTTTTTGATTTAGCAGACAATGTTTCCAGTATATGTGAAGCAATTTTAAAGTGTACATGTGTATAATTACTTGTAGAAACTGTTTAACTTTAATGGGGCATTTCTCGATCACATAATAGGAAAACTAACGGCTTTAATTAAGATTTATGAAGCATAGAGGTAATATATTCTGCTAAATTAGGTAGCCATTGGTGGGTAGTGTGCTTTTAGAGATGAATTTTCTACATATACTTCACTTCCTTGGGCAATTTTTGGTTTAGAAATGTAACTGGTAATAACACTGAGCCCCTCACATCCATTAGTAGAAAAAAACTAGCTTTGTTTTCTTTTTAAACCTTTAATTAATAGTAATAATTTAATATGGGCAGATAATATTAAACATTTCTTTAATCATTGATTTCAGTGGTACCATATGAGCCCATCTTGAGGGAAAGAAAGTTTATCACTTCATTTACACAACTGGTTAATTTGAAAGCTAGTGCTTAGTAAGAGATTGTAGGATTTGTATCAGCCAATTTATTTAAAACTAGAGATCTGATGCACAAAATTCATGCAACAGTATTCCTTCCTTCCCCGGCTGCCAGGATCATCTTCCCTCTGGCACCCGGGACCCAGGCTTCCCTTGCAGCCCCAGCTTCATCCAGAAGGTCGTCCGGAAGGATGTCTGGTCTAATTAGCATATTATATTTCTATTATTATCTACACTAATAAAAGAGAAAAATGGTAATTGGTGTACAGCACTACCCTTTTCATTGGCTAATCAGGGCTATATGCAAATTAACTGCCAACTAAGATGGCAGTTAACTGCCAACAAAGATGGCGGCTAATTTGCATATGTAGGCACAATGCAGGGAGGCGAAAGGGAAAGCAGGAAGAAGCCCCCTGCCACTGACAGTGATCGGAAACCCAGGGGGGAGCTAAGAGGTGGGGGGCAGGGCAAAGGCGGCCCAGGGCCTTGATCGGAGAATCAGGCGCCTTTGCCGCCCTGGCCAGTGATAGCAGGAAGTAGGGGTGGAGCCAGCGATGGGAGCTGGGCACGGTCGAAGCTGACAGTCCCGGGAGCTAGGGGTCCCTTGCCTGGGCCTAAAGCAGAGCCCATGATCGTGGGGCCGCTGCCACTGCGGGTCCCCGCTGCCCGGGCCAGATGCCTAGGCCAGAGGCGTTAGGCCTAGGCAGGGGCGGAGCCTGCAACCGCGGGGAGCTGGGGGTCCCCTGCCCAGGCCTAATGCCTCGGCCAGAAGTGTTAGGCCTGGGCAGGGGCAGAGCGGGAGATCGCGGGGAGCTGGGGGTCCCCCGCCCAGGCCTGACACCTCTGCCGGAGGCCTCAGGCCTGGTCAAGGGGCCGATCCGGTGATTGGTGATCGGAGGGTGATGAGGGTCAACTCCTCTGGCCGAGGCATCAGGCCTGGGTGGGGGGCGGAGCCGGGGATTGGGGGGATATGATGGTCCCCTTGCCCAGGCCTGAAGCCTGGGTCAGAGGCGTCAGGCTTGGGCGGAGGGTGGAGCAAGCAATCAGAGGGTGATGGGGGTCCCCTCCCAGGCATGATTCCTGGGCCAGAGGCCTCGGGCCTGGGCGGGGGTCAGAGCCAGTGATCAGGGGGAGATGGGGGTCCCCTGTCCAAGCCTGACACCTCTGTCAGAGGCGTCAGGCCTGGGCAAGGGGCCGATCCTGCGATTGGAGGGTGATGGAGGTCAACGCCTGAGGGCTCCCAGTATGTGAGAGGGGGCAGGCTGGGCTGAGGGACACTCCCCCCCGCCCCCCCCCCCCCGTGCACGAATTTTGTGCACCGGGCCCCTAGTAGATAATAAACAACTTTGGCTAAATTAAACTATTCTTCCCACTGCCCCCCCTTCTCCCATTAGCTGTAGAATATAGATCCAACTTTTGAAGCTAGTTTGTGTTATGCATACTTGTGTGCCCTACCATGCCTGCTGTGTTGCCTTGTTCTTTAATATGTTGATATAATTATCAATTGATATTCAAAGAGTATCAATTTTGACACTCAGGACAGCTTTGTTATAAAAGTGTACTGCCTGAGATACCTGCAGATGGATTGGTGTGGGCAGATGGGTCTGGCTCTCCCTTGCTCAGCCCACAATCCACCTCTTATTTCCCCAAGAAGGAGGATCAGGCTTGAGAAGGAATGATAGAAGGTCTTTTGCTACTAATGTGCTGTTAGGGCAGTGGTTCTCAAGCTTTAGTTTGCATCAGAATCTCCTGGAAGGCCTATTAAACTACAGAGTGCTGGGCCCCACCTTCAGTTCCAGATTCTGTAGGTCAGGGTGGGGTCTGAGGATTTGCATTTTAAAAACATCTTTATTGTTGAGATAATTACAGATGTTCCTCTTTTTTCCCCCCATGCCCCCCTCCACCCGGGTCCCCCCCTGCCCCCCGTCTTCGCCACCCCACCCTATTGTCTGTGTCCGTAGGTAATGCATATATGCATATAAGATCTTTGTTTAATCTCTTCCCACCCCCTCTCCCACATCCCTTCCCTCTGAGAATCATCAGTCTGTTCCATTTCCATGCCTCTGATTCTATTTTATTCACCAGTTTATTCTGTCCATTAGATTTATTTTGATTTTTAGATTCAATTGTTGATAGATATGTATTTGTTGCCATTTTGTTGTTCATATTTATTTATTTTTTTAAAATATATTTTATTGATTTTTTACAGAGAGGAAGGGAGAGGGATAGAGAGTTAGAAACATCGATGAGTGAGAAACATCGATCAGCTGCCTCCTGCACATCTCCTACTGGGGATGTGCCTGCAACCCAGATACATGCCCTTGACCAGAATCGAACCTGGGACCTTTTAGTCCGCAGGCCGACGCTCTATCCACTGAGCCAAACCGGTTTCGGCCATATTTTTTATCTTTATCTTTTTCTTCTTCTTCCTCTTCTTAAAGAATTCCCTATAACATTTCATATAATACTGGTTTGGTGGTGATGAACTCTCTTAGTTTGTTCTTGTCTGTGGAGCTCTTTATCTGACCTTCAATTCTAAATGATAGCTTTGCTGGGTAGAGTAATCTTGATTGTAGGTTCTTGCTATTCATCACTTTGAATATTTCTTGCCACTCCCTTGTGGCCTGCATAGTTTCTGTTGAGAAATCAGCAGACAGTCGTATGTGCACTCCATATGTTGTGCACTTACTAATGTTGTGGCCCCACCCCATAACAAAGAAACAGAATTTCCAGAGGATGAGGCCCAGAAATCAGGATTTAAAAAATATTCCCAGGTGATTCTAATGTGCAGCCAAGGTTGTGAACCACTGCTCTAGTCTATTGCTCAATCCCTGTATATTATTCTTTATTTCAGTCAGTGTTTGCTTAATTTATGACTGATCATTTTCCATTTTTTTTTTTTTTGGCATTCTCACTAAGATCTTTGAAAGTCTCAGTAAGTCCCTTGGAGGTTTCTGGAAAATTCTTGAGTAATCTTATAACTGTGATTTTGAATTCTATGTCCAGTAGTTTGCTTTCTTCCATTTCTTTCATTTTTGCCATGGTTCTTTGTCTCTGCATTTTGGGTGCTTCCCTGTGTTTGTTTCTATGTATTGGGTAGAACTTCTATGTCTCCTTGAGTTGGTGGAGTGGCCTTGTGTAGTAGGTGTTCTATAGGGCCCTGTGGCTCAGCCTCCCCAGTCTCTTGAGCTTGGAACTCCAGGTGCACCCCTTTGTGGGCTGTGAGCACAGTCTTGTTGTAGTTGAGACTTGATTGCTGTTGGTGTCACTGGGAGGAATTGACCTCCTGGCCAATTGGCTGTTAGGACCAGCTGCAACTAGAGTGGGAAAGCTGCCATGCAAAAGACACCCCTATGGACCAGGAATTGCTTTAGTGGGGCTTTGGTGCTCACTGAGTCTGTCCCTTGAGTATGTCACTATGGATGTGTAGAGTTGTAATCTGGTATGGTCTGACACCGACCACTAGGTACACTGGCTCTTGGGTCTCCAGGGAGGTACAAAGTCAACCACTGCCTGGGGCTACCCAGCAGGAGCTACAATGAGGTCTGCAGATTCCTTCTCTTTGTGTTTGGTTTGGAAGTGCCCAGATGAGGCCCAGCTGTGAAGCAAGGCAGGCTGGTGCTGGTGCCGGGTCCTGGGCTTTTTGTTGATAGGTTTGGGGCTTCCTGACCCAGCTGAGGTTTATTTTAGAGATTTTAGCCTAATCAAGGACAGGCCATTCATATGCAAACGTTGCTGTACACAGGTAAGGTGGGGTTGTAAATTGGAGGAGGCAGGGTCTCAGGGAATCACCAGGGCAGAGAACAGAGAAAGTTGCGAGTCTGCCCTGTGACTGGGGATGTTCCGGCATAGGAACAATGATCCCTGTGAGCACCTCCATCTGGGAGAAAGCTGCCTCTGAGTTCCTGCCTCAATTCCAGAGAATCCAGTTCCTCCTCGTGTGTGTCTGGGTTCCCCACAGCCTTGGCCGGGTGCAGGAGCTCAGAGGAAGCAGGACCTTGTAAGTTCAGTTTGTGGTGCTGACCTTTTAAAAGGAACAGCTGGGTCTTGAGCAGCCTCTGTGTCATTGAGCCCCAATTTGTACTGATTTTTACTGTCTGTAGTTCTTACTGCCACAGGGACTTCATTTCCCTGCTTTGAGACCCTGAGCTGGGGGTCTGGTGCGGGGCTGGGGCCCCTTGCTACACTGTGTGGCCTCCACACAGATGATCTCCCTCCTGATTAAAAAAGCAGCACACGTGGGTGTCGGACCAGACTGTTGCATGCCTCCACACCTCCTACCAGTCTCAGTGTGCTTTCTTCTTTACTTCTCTAGTTGTAGGACTTCCATTCAGCCAGCTTTCCAGTGGTTCTGGATGGTGGTTAATCTGTATTTTAGTTGTAATTTTGATGTGATTGTGGGAGGCGGTGAGTACAGGTGTTTCCTTATGCCACCATCTTCAAATATCTCAGGATTTACATTTTAAATGAATTCCCAGGTACTGCTGATACTGGTCCAGGGACTACATTGGGGAAGAGAAGTGAAAGTTTAAAATGGAAAAAAAAAAAACTAGAGGAGAAGAGGGGATGAGGAGGAAGGAGGAGAAAGGGGGAGGTAAGGGAGGAACAAGATAGGCAGGTAGAATTGGAATTAGGCCATCTCCAGAAATCCACATGTGATTTTTTTTCTCCCCTAATCCTCACCCAAGGACGTGATCATTGATGAGAGAGAGAGAGAGGGAGAGAGATTGGTTGCCTTTGAACTGTGAATGGAACCTACAACCTTTTGTTATATAGTACAACACTTCAACTAACTGAGCCACACTGGCCTGGGCCCTCACCACAAGCAATTCTTTTTTTTTCTTCAATTTGGGCCAGATTTTAAAAAGAGAACAGTATTTATTTGGTGGAGGGTCCAGGTCCTGTGCAGTTATTCCCAAACTGTCCTGTGAAGGGGTGAAATGCAGACTCCTGGGTCCAGCCCAGAGATTCAGATTAGGTGGCTCTGAGATGATGTGGAGGAATATGAATTTTTCATGCTAATAGTGAAGTGAAGGAGATTTGCCTGATGATAGCTCATTGTCCATGGAGCTATACCAATATGTACACAATCTGCATTTTGCAGAATATATCTGCTGTAGGAACCCCAAATGGTGGCTCTATTGGGAAATTTTCTCCTTTAGCATTCTTGTCCAGCTGCAATCTCTTTCTCCCCCAATAGAAATCTCTATGCTGTTTTCCTGTGGAATTTATGGTAAAGTGTGATAGCTGCTTCTCAAACCTTATATCCTATTTCTGTCACATACAGTCTTGAAAAAATTAGTTTCTCTAAGTTTAATTTTCTCCATCTACAGAGTACATACATTTCTGAGTCCCCCCTTCCCTGCCCACCCACAGCTTTAACAGTCTGTGCTGGTCCTTTGATAAATATTTAGTGACAAATAGATGAGTACATATATGTTTCACATTTTTGTAAATACATACATATCATATTTTATACATAAACACACCATGTTTTAACTATACATACATATCCTATTACATATGTATGTAAATATCATGCATATATATTCTGTCTATTGATCTAATCTATCTATAACAAAAGAGAGAAAGAGAGGGAGAGAGAGAGAGACTGAGAACATTATGAGATACTTGCATTTTAAAATTATAGTGGACTTTCCAAATAGTAGATTTCTTAGATTTCTATAGTTAGTGTTCATGTAATTGTGGAATATGTAGGCTGCTGTTTGGTTTTAAGTACCTTGGTTGAAATGGAGGATAAATCAAGGAATTCTAAGACATGGATTTCTAACCCAGATGAAAAGATAAGACTATCATAAATGAAGCAACTAGAGAGATTTAGCTTCTTAATTCCATCCCACTAAGCAGTGAGAACTCTAGAGTTTCAGGACAGAAAGAAGCTAGTGTGCTTGGATGAAGTCACCTGGAAAGGATTAGACCTGAATTGGACACTGGGGGAGGACTTGGGGGAACTAAAAAGGGAGATGGTCACCCCAGGGTTGGGGGAGGAGAGGCTGTGAGGAGAAGATGAACTTAATAGTTGGACAGGGAAGGTCAAGGATTTATGTGAAAGTGGAAGGAAGATAATGTTGGCCAAGTAGGCTGCAGGTGGCTGATGGAATGTGAAAGCCAGAAATGAAGAGGCCTTCTGGACTTGAGCCAGCCACACCCGTCTTTAAGAGCTGTGGACAACACGGTAGCTACCTATGCTTGGATTTTTGCAGGTGAGCTAGCAAGTTTCTGTGAACAGCAAATGCCCTGAAATATTTTATCTCATGTTTTGTTTGGGTTTCTAGTGGTTTGTTTGGGAGTTATTTGGGTTGTTTCTGGCTGGGTGACTCTGAAGTTTGCATGGTGAGGGATGAGAAGTGAGAATGGTTGAAAGGTAACTGCCTGCTGATGATAGAACAAAAGGGTCTGAGTCAGTCACTGGCTTCTGTTCTCCTGGAAGTGTAAACAGCCTCATTACTTTAGTTGCTTGGTTTCTAGAAAATGAAGGTGAAATGCACAGAGAGGAGGAAAAACAACAGCATTCATTTTACAAGAGTATTTGTTATGGAAAATAATCCTCTATACTGTTGTGATGAGTCATCTTCTAGAACAGAGAATTGCTTGTTTTCAATGGAATTTTCCTTTTAGGAAAGAATTTTATCAACTTGTTGCTGGAGAGCATGTTATTTGACCCATGGTTTTGAATCTTTGTAATAAGGAACCCTCGGTATTATAACAGGTTCCTCTTTAATTTTACTTGATTTTAGTATGAGATCACCTCCTCAAATCCATACATTATTGTATTGGTTTATTCAAGTGAAATAGGCAATTACCATGGGTTAATGGCTGTGTGTCATAATGGTGTGACGTAGTAGAAAGTGTGTGGGCTTTGGACTTAGTCAAATGAGGCCATTTGCTATTCTGTTTTATAAATATGTGGGTGTATTTATAACACAGACCAGAAAACCCAAAGATAAGTAAACCTTTAGCAACATTTGCAAAGTAGTGCTCCTGACTGTGTGTCCACTTTGTGCCCCAGACTGTGGACTGTGCAATCATTCTGGGGATCTCTCAGCCCACAGTCTGCAAAATATCTGTAGGACGTTACTCTGGGTTTTATGAAGCCAATGTTTCCTTTAGTCAAAGAATGACTAAACCCACATTATAAATTGGAGTAATAGAAATTTTACCCCATGGTTAATTTAAGCATAATTACATGTAACAAGGTAATAGATGATGTACAACGTAAGTAGCATCTGGGGTTTTCTAATTCTTATGAGGTGGTGTCCCATGTCTGTCTTGTCTTTTGTCATTCCATATGAGGAAGTTGGCATTTTTGTATCAGACCACTGTTAGCATAAAACTCCCTATCTGTGCTTAGGTACTTGCTCAATTTCACTTTGACTAGGGAATGTCTGTCAACTGTAAACCAGACCGTTTTCTCTACTAAGTTCTGCTACGAGTTGTTCTTTTCCTTGCTTGCATTGTGCTGTGGGGTGGCAGGGATGCTTGCCATCTTTAGGTCCTACTTTCCAGATTAGTATCTGAGCTAAAAACCGAGTCCATATTGGGCAGACATGTGCACACCTTGTCACTTGTTGGTTTAATGCTGTTAAAATTTCTCTGTAGCTGCAACAGCTCAGTCATTTTCATGTACAGTTATTTCATATCCACTGTCAAGTGGCTGTGTGTGGCCTTTCAAGACCTCAGTTTTTTTCCTTATGTAATAAGGGAATAACGAGAACCAACTGTTGATTTGTCGAGAAGATTCCATGAAATAAAGCATGTAAGAGTACCTAGCACGGTGCCTGACATGCAGAAGAGGCTGAAAACGCAATTCTTCCCTCACACAATGTGCCTGAATCCCAGAGAAAAAGATCTTTGTGAATTTATTCCAATTCTCCATTGCTTGTATTCTTTTTTTTTAAAGTATGTTTTTATTGATTTTAGAGAGAGAGGAAGGGAGATGGATAGAGAGATAGAAACATATATGATAGAGAAACATCAATCAGCTACCTTCTGCATGCCCTGCTCCCCCCCCACCCCCCACTGGGGATCAAGCCCAAAACCCAAGGATGTGCCCCAACCTGGAATTGAAATAGGGACCTCTTGGTTCATAGGTCAACACCCAAACACTGAGCCACACCTGGTGGGCTGCTTGTGTTCTTAACAAGATGGTATCGAGGACCATGCAGGGAAGAACTGCATGGTGGGCACAGATTCTGCGGGTCCACTCACTCAAGGATGCCAACTCGTCCTCATGGAGAGCACATTCCCAAAATATCTGGGGTTGTTGTTTTTGTTGTTATTAAACCTATTTTAGCCTCCTCATTCTACTTGGTATTTACCCCCCTGCCTAGAACAGGCTTCCCGACTTTTATCCTTATTTATCAAACCAGTAGATTTTCTGCTAGAAAGGTGGTACGTCAGATAAATTGATGAAAACGGATGGTTCCTTAGTTTTTATTTTTGCCCATGTTTATAGTAATACAAAACAAAAACAGACTCTGCCTGGCTTTGCTCTAAATCTGTTGTTTATCGGCCTGACGTCTGGGTACAGAACAAAATAGAACATGTGGGCATGAACTGTTCTGAGTCTAAAGATGCTGAGAAGGGATAATGGTGAAGATGAGAAGGTGAAGAGGAAGTGCCCAGGTTTTAAACAAACTGGGGCTTGTGAGTAGGCTGAATTGGTGTCTCTGGTGACAAAATGCTAGCAGTGATTTCAAGGGTAGTCATGGGAGACAACCTTAGAAACATTCATTTTTCCTCAGAAATTACATGTTAACACAGGTATGTTAAAGGTAGATCGGCAGATGGATAAGTTTATAGGCAGAGAGATAATAGTTTGTGTGTGTGTGTGTGTGTGTGTGTGTGTGTGTGTGTGAGTCAGAGTTGCAGCACAGTGGCAAAGGTGGTTAAGCCCAGAGCTTGCTGTCCATGGACTGGCTATTCAGCAATAGATCAGTGAGAATTGAAGCAAGTGAGGGAAGAGTGTCACATTACACAGTATAAGATAGAATCATAAAATGCTGGAGCTGAGGGACCATTAGAAAATGTTTTTTTCCATCCACATCATTTTACAAATGAGGAAACAGATGTCCCGAGAGGTGGAATGGATTTCCCGGGAACGGCAGTGGCTGGTAAAGCTGAGGGTAGAATCAAATCCTTGGTGCCTTCTTGGCCTCTGGAGATATGTTGGGATATGGGCTGGCTGAATTTGGCCTGTTCTCAATTGATGAAATTTTTGCTCCCTTTTTATAGATAAGAATAGTGGTGCCATTCATCTAGCTCTCATGCATCTGCATCAGAAAACGCCCTGCGTCTTGGTAGGAGCCTGACAGCCTTGGCTAATATCCTGGGGCTTTCGCTTCTATCTGAATTTCTATTGAGCAAAAGGAAAAATAGTCAATAAGTTAATCATATGAAGTTTATTTCTCCCCCAAACTTGGAGATTTGGGAGGAAAAACAAGGAGGGTCATTTGCATTGGCAATTTTCAAATGCTACCACACAGCTATTTGAGTAGAGTTTATGTTCTGAATTTTCATAGTTGAGAGCACAGACTATGGTAGACCTAAAAATTTTGGGCTGGAACATTTCAGTTTTTTGCCCTCTAATTGGGCACTGTGGTTCTTGAAGAAAAGAAAAGAAAAAACAAGCTCGTGCATTTAATTTACCTAAAAGATGATCACATTTACTTTGCTGTAGGAGATGTACTACATTTTTCTATTCTGAGAGTCCAATGATTTAAAATAAACATAAACCCCAATTCATATATAAATATCAAAGAATACCTTCTTTGACTCAATCCTTGCTTGCCAGTGTGCCCTTTTATGAGATAGGGTCATTTGTCATGTGGGAAAGCAGATTAATTAACTGTGGAAAAGGTACCTAATATGGAAACTGTGAATTTTAAAATGTTTCCACATAAAATACAGGAAAAGAAATATAGATGAGCCTAGAAATCAGTGTGACTTTTTTTTTTTTTTCTGCAGAGGGCTTAAAAAAATCTCTCCATCACACAAATCAAACAGCCTATTATACACACAGTCTTCCCATATGTCCGACACAGAAACAAGAGAAGAATGTGCTTCATTACCACATAAATTGTGTGGTTTTGAAATTCAGTTCTCTTCACCCCTGAACTCTGGTGAACATGTCACTTATGTGCCTAACAAGATGGCAGAACTTTTAATGGAAGGAATCATGGAAGGGGAGAGCCACATAATTTTGCAGCTCATGAAAGAACCAGAACAAAACAAAATAAAATTCTCCCACAAAATCTTCATGGAAAAATGAAAAAAAGAAAAAAAGAAAAAAGAACATTCCACAAGGAATTGCCAAAGAAAGGTATTTAAGCCACTGCAGCCTCAGTGAAGTCATCATCTATGAGCTAGCAAGCCCTGCTATGTTTTTATGTTATTATTTACTCTGCTGTTTGATAAAATGTTGAAAACAGCAATATTATGCAGAAGATACAGCAACTGCTTCAAAGATGAAGGATACTCTACATATCCAGTTGTCTTTGTAATTTTATTGTGTGGGGTACAAATAATAACAATTCTTTTCTATTCATTTATGATTTTCTTCTGGTTTCTGCAACTACAATGTGGTCAAGAGAGCAAGAATATGAATTGTGAGGCCACTTAGATTAACAAATTAATTTGGAACTGCATGGAACCTATGCTCATCCTTGGCTACTTCTGGAGCTGAACCTTAGGGCCAGCATTTAAATTTGGCTAATGGGATTAATTTAAATGTGATATTTTTTTCCTGGTAGGTGAAGAATAGCACTTTGTAAACAAGTAAAAAAGTGCATTTTTCAAAGATAATAGTAATTGGAGATGGAACTGGAAAGCCTTTATTCCGTGAAGTATTAGGCTATGACAGCAGGCAAGGACATAAGTCTTTGAAGCCAGGTCAGTATAGTCTCGGAGTGGCATTAGAAGCTATATCCATTGTCCTGACATTTTCCTCCTCAGTATTCTGTTGTCTCTAGAGTTAGGTCTTTGTGTGATTCCAGTACAGAATATTAAAAAACTAAAAAAATGAGATCTAACACATATTTGGATCTCCTCCCCTTTCCCCTTTTCCCCTACAAGGTGTCAAATAACTGATTTGACTGATTTCCCCAAACTTTCTTGCACTGACTAATTGTTTGAACTGGCCAGTTCAACAGGTGATTGTGTGTGCATGTATGAGCATACATGTGTGTGTCTGTGGTGGTTTACATGTGACTATTAGCTGCAATTCCTTTGGCAGAATCCATGTCAAAAAAATCTGTATTACTATTTTCTCAGTATTTACTGTTTTAGATAAGAGAGTGATTATCAGAAAGAGTTGGGCAATTCCAGGTTTTTTGGTAAACGTTGCTGAATCAAAACATAGGATGGTTATTTCTCTATTTTAGAAAATATCGGGCAGTCGAAGCATTGTGAAATGTCTGGCAAAAAATAGACGCTCAATAAATATTTGTCTCAGGTTGTAGAATGCTGATCTCACCTTTTATTAACTGTGAGACTTTGGGCAATGATATAACCTCTTTTTTGACCTGCTTTCCACATGAATAAAGTAGGGGATGATTATTGCACTCATGCCCTGGCCCGGTTGCTCAGTTGGTTGAAGCTTCGTCTCATACGTAGGTTCTCATTCCCATTAGGGCCCATACCTAGGCTGCAGGCTTGATTCCCAGTTGGGGTGCATATGGGAGGCAACCCATCGATGTTTCTCTGTCACATCGATGTTTCTCTCTCTCTCTCTCTCTCTCTCTCTCTCTCTCTCTCTCTCTCTCTTTCTCTATGAAAATCAATAAAAACATATCCTTGGGTGAGGATTAAAAATTGCACTTATAAAGTTATCAGGAAAGTTAAATGAATTAATACATGTAAGGCACTTAGAACAAGAACCAGCACAAAGTCCTCAATAAAAGTTATTTGTTTTTACCACTACTATGATTTCTTCTATTTCTATAGCAATGCCAACATCATCTGCTGGTATCTAGTAAATGGGGAGCTGTTTTTAAAAGCTAGTGCACAGAGACCATAGTCAGATGGTTATGCTTTAAGAACTGACCAAACTGAGTAACTTCACTTATATATCTGGTTAGATTGGTACTAGAGATCTATGAAAACAAACAGATAAACAAGTGGAACTCAGCCTCCTGCCTGGTTAAGAGAAGAATCTAAACTGAAATTATATGGCATTCAGGGATGTTATAATGCAAATGCCTTATTTATTTTTTTGCATCCAGTGAAACACAAGTAGATATCCATGTAACAATGAATTGAAAATGATAAATTAAAACTTTCTTGCAAATATGTTCCTCTTCAAGCCAGATTTTATTAACTTGAGCCTTAATAATATCAGTGCTCACCTATTCCTTAAGGAGGGTTGTGAAAATTAATGTTGGTAAAAAGTTTCCAGAGGTACAATAGCATGTAAAATAGTATTGTTATTTACATTACATTGCAAATCTGTGCCCAAGGTAATAAATAAATTATGCTAACCAGATGGAAAATTAGTTTTTGGCTTTAGATGCTTAAAATGTAAAGGTATGGGAAAAATAAAAGAAGAAATTAAAATGCAGAGTGTGATTTATAATGTCAAAAATTTTTAAATTAAATAGTATATTTATAAAACTCCATGGTTTTCATGATGCTTTCCCTTGAGGGGGATCAAATATTCTCATTCCTATTTCACTTGCAGAGGAGAGAGCAATGTAGCTTTAAGACTACTTAAATACCTGATTAGACAGATACTTGAAAGTTTTTGAAAGGAAAAGGTAAAAAAAACAGGAAGTGAAATAAGGATCTGCATGAAATTATTGGTTTTATTTGAACACTCTCTTTTGAAATACCATGGTGCAACTTGCAGGTTGTATGTATTCTTGCATAGGAATATAACAGGGAGAGAGAGGACAAACAAAGTTAGAATTAGTATGGGCCTGCATCTAAGGACATAGAACCACCTGAGAATGTTCTTAACATTTTTTTCTTTTTTTTGGTTTTGGAGAATTACAAAAATTGTTATTCCTGAACAGCCCTCAATGAATGTATTGAATATCAGCCGTTAATTTAACAAATATTCATTAAGTACTGACCACATGCCAGAAACTATTCTAGGAGCTGTGGATTCATTAATGAACAAACCAGATAAAACTCCCTGCTCTCGGGAAGATCTAGCTCTCAAAAAGGGTTGGGTAGGGATGATATTTTAAATAGTAACTTCTAGAGTCTAGGTAATAAATCAGTCAGATGGGACACTGGCAGGTATGACTTCACAGGTGTCTATAGGTATGATGGTAACACCTGGCTCTCAGCCCTGGTGTTAGGACGCTGAGTAAGGGGGTAGGAAGGGAAAACTAAGGTGAATATATGTCTCTTGCCCTCAAGAAACTTATGGTTTAATAAAGGAAATGAACTATATACACATATAAGTAAAAGACAAAACAGAATTTCAACAAATTTTTAGTTTTATGGAATTACTTTCTGTGGCATTTTGGAAACATTAAATGCTTGACTTATATTCTATCATCATCTGATTCTGTCCTTAAATCTTCAATTCAGCACTATTCAATCGCCTACTCTATTCCCATGCATTAAACTTCAGGGGTAATGACATCAATCTCTGGAATAATAGAACCATACATTTGGTAATAATTCAGTATTTGGCCTCCAGGCAGGTAAAGACACAAACCATCTAAGACAGATGTTCATTGCTCCCATTTTAAAAAGATTTCTAAGACCATAACCTCTATTTCTAATCCATAACCTCTATTGGTCATCTCTTCCAATATTTAATAACAGTCTTGTATTTATTACTGTCAAGAAGATTTTCTTTATTTTTGATCCGTTTTCCCATTTCATCTTATTTGGTAATCTGTGGAAATGGAGGATAACCATTCAGCCTCATTCTCATAAGATCCTTTCACACTTTGTTCTTTATTACTTTCTCTGGGTGAAATAACTAGAATGTCTTTTGTCTTTTCCTCTTTGGATCTCTCTCTGTGTGTGTGTGTGTGTGTGTGTGTGTGCTTTTGAATATTGTTCATTTCAGTTTATATTTATTCTTAAAATGTAAATATAATGCTGAGCTATATAGAGTACTTTATATGGCTCTTGGCCTTACTGACTTTAAGAAAAAGAATGACTTCTCTGTGGCTGACTGTTGTGCCCAGTTGTTAAATCCCACTTTCTTTAGAAATAGACAGTAGTTTACCAGTAGTACACTCAAATTCAATAGCAAATGTACTAAAATTCCCCAACTTCTTCCTCAGGAGCCTTTCCAGGCTTTTAAAAAAACCTTTTTCTTTGTTTTCTTCTGACTCTACTTCATTTTGTTTTTTTTAAATGTTTGCAATTTATTCGGAAGTTTATTGCTGTCTTTTAATGTTAGCTTTGCTTTTTGAAATGAGAATATTTTCTGACTTTATTTCAGTAACCAATAGCAAAACTTGCTTATGGATTCAGGAAACTCAATAATATTATATTAAGTATATCAGATAACATTAAAGTGAATATGATTTAAGTTACTTACCTGATAAGCAAGAATTGATAGAGTAAGTGCCTGTGTATCTAGAATAATGGGTTTTGGGGTGGCCAATTTTAATGAACTGAAAGTAAACATGATTGATCAATTTTTTAAAGAATTAGGCTGCAATAAAACATTTGTCAGGAATTTGATTTAAAATTATTTGGCAATCTTGAATATTATCAAATCAAATTATAGACATTAATTCCCAGTTTGTTCATCTTTATAATGGGTAAATATAGGAAATGGCTGGTATGTACTGATCCTAGATGTGAGTGGGGATCTCAGATAGGATGGTCAATTTGAGAGAATGAGGGTGGAGAGAGGGAGAGGGAGAGAACACATGCCAGTTGTTTGGATTTCAGGTTTTTGGGAATAGAATGTACAGCTGTGATGTGGTTAGATTATGGAGTTATGTGTGTGTTCTATTCCCACATCTTCATTGTTATTGAGGGATATCCATAGAATTATTATTGATTTTTTTTTTTTTAAATCCTCACCCAAGGATATTTTCCCATTGATTTTAGAGAGAGTGGAAGAGAAAGGGAAAGACAGAGAGAAACATCAGTGTGAGAGAAACACATTGATTGGTTGCCTCCTGCATGTACCCTGACCAGGGCCCTGGCTGGGGAGGAGCCTGCAACTGAGGTACATGTCCTTGACTGGAATCGAACCCGGAACCCTTCAGTCCACAGGCCGTCGCTCTATCCACTGAGCCAAACCAACTAGGACTATTATTGATTTCTTTATGTAGAAATGGAAGGTGAGAAATACATTTTTAAAAAGCCAGGCACAAAAAAGAGTATTACTATTTCCACTACATTCATGCATTCATTCATTCATTCATTCAAATTACTCATGGTGTGCCAGGTACTTTGCTAGTACTTAATAAAACATGATATATAACCCTTCACTTTGTGATTATAAAAATTGAGGCTCAACGACATTAAGAAAATTTTCCAAGGTTGCAGAGCAGCCAGAGCTGATTCATTTCCAAGCTTGTGTATATACTTTTCTCAGTGCCAAACAATCTTTCTTTTATTCATCTGCTCTTCTGTTGCATGTATGTGTATCTGTAAATCATTTGTATTTTTATTTAAGTTTAGGGACACATGATATTTAATTTTGTCATCTATACCTGGTGAGCAAAATGAAATCCTGAATAGATGTGCTGAAACTGACAAATCATAAAGGAAATCCCAAGTGTTTAAATCATGAATGACAAGCCACATAGGAGGAAGGCTCTAGAAAGGACCTTGTGCAATATGCCTCCTCGTGGCCGCTGCTTCAGATACAACTGGGCAGATGCCCATCAGATTTTGCTGAGAGCTTCTCCATGATGGAGGTGTTTTGATTTATAGGTGAAAGGATGAACCAGTAGCGACTCTGGCTGGGTCATGCAGAGACAAAGGAAGGGAAGAGGTGGCCCTAGTGTGTGAGCTTCTGTAGAGGCCGGGATTTTATTTAGTGGATGCTTAGCACTCTGGGAGGACACATGGTACATATTTTTATAGGATAAACTAAAATAGAAATGACGGTTTCTTCTTGAAAAGTTTTCTTCTACTTTCCATTTTCCCCCATTACTCTAACTCGTCTGCATTCATTTTTGTAGCATTTCCTTTCACTTCCCTCCAACCCCCCTACTCTTTTTCTCATTTACATTTGGGGACCTCAATCCATGTTGCCTTCTTTTTTTTTTTTCATTTTGTCTTCTCTTTTTTTCCTCCTTTTATTCCACCCCGCCCCTAAAGATGCCCCCCTCCCCCCCTCCATTTCGTCTTCATTTACCCTCTCTTAATATTCTCTGCAAAGAGCTGTCTGGGTCCCTTGACCTCACAAGAAGCTCTCTGACGAAACGTTTAAGAAAAACAAGGTATTATGTATTATCCTACACATTCTGCAATCGCCCTAGCAATTTAGTAACTACAGTCCAATTTAAACCAGGCCTCAAGGCAACAAAAATTGCACCAAATGCCAACTAATTTACCAAACTTATAGAAGGAATATTTGGGATCTCTTGCCTTCAAGCCATCTGATTCATATTATTGACTCATTTAGAAAACAGAAAGTGAACAGAGACAAGTTTTTAAGGAGTTTGGTTTCATGCAAATGACTTGCAATTGCAGCCCATTATTTTTATACCACGACTTCATTAGTCATATCCCTGTCAGACCTGTGACCAGTGTCAAATGTTTTCAAAAAGCACACCAGGACAAGCATGGAACTCATCAGCCCATGTCAAAGGTCGCTCTCATTAAGGAGTCAAAATGAAAACTTTCAGTGTCTCTAACACATCGCATAGCTCTCCCTGGTGCTCCCACCCCCACTCCTGAAACCCAGGGCCGGCTAAGCACCTCCAGCTCCCCAGACATTCAAATAAGATCAAGATGACAGGGCAAGAAAATGAATAGGGTTCTTACTTGGCTGGACTTCATAATCTGGTACTGATTGAAACAACCAGAAAGCTGTTTGCCAGGTCTTATAGCACCATTTCCTGAGGTTAAACATAACATCTCAAAATGAAGCAATTAGGGATTTCTCTAAAACAGGAGTCTTCAGTAATTAAAACAGAAAAAAAAGGCAGAAAGAAAGAAAGACAGAAGAAAATAAAGACTATCCTGGTAGGTGCTGATTAGGCCCATTAGGTAGGATTCCATGGTGGAGGCAATTTGCTTTTTTTTTTTTTTTTTTTTTGCCACCTCGGGGGCGGGGGCGGGGGGGCGGTCAATGTTTGACTATGGAAGCAGTAGGTAAAAATAAGTTTTCTGTAACAGTGCTGTGAGTTCTAAGGAATTTGAAGCCCGGAGATAAAAAGAATAAAGTCTTATTTTCTGAGACTGAGTTGCACAATATGAGAATAGCTGCAACTTGGTGCTGCATTTGGGTTTGGTTTTGACTCATTATCACTTGTTTGAAGAACTGTCCCCTAAGGGAGGGTAGCCACTGTGCTCTGTGGGGTTTGCCAAGGGGTGGTGTTTTATCCCTCCCTTTCAAAATCTTCTTCAGGCCACCTTGGGGTTGGATTTGGGTTCCAGGGAGGATTGAAATGTGGATTATATCTTGCCACCACTGTATTTGGCTGGTTACAGTAGCTTTAAGATTGACCAGCGGATAGTTCCAGCATCACATGGGGTGAATGTCAAAAAAAGTCTCTAGTTGTCAATATGACATTTTGCAAAAAACACAACCAAACGCAACCTAACAATAGGAAATGTCAAAGTGTGATGACTCTATATTGATTTCCAGAGAACGCACAATCTGCTCTCAAATTTAGAAGTCGTTTGGGGCAACTTGATTTAATTCTGTGGTAATGTCTGTGACTTTCACTCTGCTTCCTTCCTTACTAACTCAATTAATTACTCACTCTTGAACCAGAGTCTCTCCCGGCTCCCATGAACTGACTTTCAGGAAAACAGGTACCACGTAAAAGCAGTTTGTCTCCTGCGTGTTTTCCAAAATCTTGGTTGTAAATCTCTTCAATTATTTTGATGCTGGAGTACTTTTAGGGTAACCGGAGATGAACATTTTATTTCATGCATTTATTTTTAGATATTTGCTATTAGATACCTTCACGGAGAGCTAAAGGACAAAGCAGCAAGATGGCGAGTGCTCTACAAAAAGCACTCCTGGATATTGTGCTGCGATAGCTGCAGTCTTGTTTGCAACTCAAATAAAAATATACACGTCCCCAACCGGAAGCATTGTCTCAGACCATCACACTCGTTCTCAAGTCCATTCATCTATTTATGTGCCACAAAGGACAAGCAAAGGTTCTATTAAAACGGCAAGCCTCCCACGTGAAGGCTAGTGCCAGATATCGCCTGTGGAACGGGATTTCGATGCGGGACTCCAGTTTAATATCCTTGCGGGTCGCTCGCAGTCTGTAAGTTGCTCAGTGCTTGGCGGAGAGGAGCACATCCAATTAAGAATCAGGGCATGGGGATTTTGGGGAAGCCCCTGTTGAGTTGCCGAAGATGGCTGTGCAAGGTGAGATCAAGAGGTTGTGCTGTGTGCAACGCTCGCTCAGATTTTGCCAGGCATTGCTGCAAGTGTTGAGCAGAACTTTTGCCTCCTCTCTTTGGGCTGCTATTTGCCGACCAGCTCGTTTGGGACTTCGTTGGAACTTACCTGTGGATAGGTGGTGGGATAGCATGGAAAGTCAAACAATTCCTGACATTTTTATCTGGGCCCCGCCAGGAAGAATTCAAGGGCTTTCGCTTATGAAGGGCTACTTTCTGCTTTCGTCTCTCGCTGGGAAGTTACCAATAATAGCTTACTCTCTGGGTTCTGGGGCTCACTCCTTTACCTGTGGCCTATCGGTTTTCCCTGCGGGCGAAGCATCCCATCCTTGTTGTGAATCTGTGATGGATGCCCTTGGCCTGGGGGCTCCCTCTTCCCCCTTCAGGAAACAGGAGGGCTGGAGAGATAGCGCTCAAGTTTTCTTTCACAGCCCCTGCTTCCTAACTCTAATCACCTTCTGCTGTGGGAAAGAGATGAGATGAGGCCTAAAAACAGATCATTGTCCGCCTCCTAGATTAATGCAGAGAAAGCGGTATTGTCTGTTGAATGGATAAATCTTCCTGCTGTCACTCAAAACCTAAATTCAACGCTACTTCATTTCTAAGAGGCTTATCTTCCTTGAATAGACCCTTGCAGCTCAAGTAAGAGGCGATGTAATGAAGCGTGTTTTTTTCTTAAGTGAGAAACCTGCTGCAAAGAAGAGGGGAAGACTGGGCAGCTGTTCTAAAGGGGCTCTGCAGACTCTCGAAAGACTTGTCATTTATCTGGTCTTGCATGACATCAAATGATAGAAGCTCAAGTTCAAAATCTGCCAGAGCGGCTCAAAAGGGCTTCTTCATCTGTTAATTAAAGAATGGTGATTAGCATACAATGTTATGCAGCTGGGATGCGTATCAAACATTACAGGAAAAACATTGCTGTATCTTTCAACACTTCCCCTTCGGTCTGCGTTTATTAGGAGGCAAATATCTCGGGAAATGGCAAGGGATTTACCCGAATCTGAAAGTTAATATTGAGGCTATAATAGGTGGTTAAATGAAAGTGCAACTCAGACAGGTGGGTGTTAGGCAGATGGATGCTGAGATCATTGAAGAATATATCCTTTTGTGTACCCTCATAATTAATTCTGCAGTTCTCACAATGTGAGTTCACTGACTTCTTCTGGAAAGTTAAATACATGCAACACACACACACACACACACACACACTCACTACTATAAATAATTGCTTATTTACTTTGGTCCAACACAGGCTACTGTATTACGTTGGAGTTTAATTTGAACTTTGGAATAGATGTCAAGATTTTCATCACTGCAATAAATTTTACTGGATAAGGATAATTTTAGCAACATTTCATCATCTACGGGCTTGAATTTGTGTGTACAAGCTACACCATTACATTTAAATATGTCTGGCTTTATGAGTCTGTGTGTAATTAAAAGGCACCACTTTTAAGCTTAGAGCTACAAAAAGGAGGCCATAGCCCTCCAGAAAAAAAGTGTCTTGGAAAGGTGTGAAAACCTTAAAAAGTTCCTGTGCTCTATAATAATTTCCTTAAGAATAGTATCCTGAGCTGTATCACTGAAGGGTTTTTAATTCCCACTGGGTAACTGAGCTTCAAGGAAATATTGACAGAAATAATTTTAATACTCATCTGAGGATATGTTTTTATTGATTTTAGAGAGAAAGGAAGAGGGAGAGAGAGAGAGAAACATTCATGTGAGAGAGAAACATTAATTGGCTGCCTCTGTATGTGCCTTGATCGGGGATCAAACCCATAACCTATGTGCCCTGACTGGGAATCAAGCCAACAACCTTTTTTGGGGGTATGGGATGATGCTTTAACCAACTGAGCCACCTAGCCAGGACTGACAGAAATAATTCTAAAAATTTGTATTTTGTAATTTTAAGTCCATAGCAAAACACTAAAAATTTTTTAAATCAATTTTTATACTTGTTAATTGGCAAACCTTATAATTTAGACTGCCCTTAATTTATAGTACTTAATTGTCTAATTCATTGATATTTATGACAATAAAAGCAATATTAGAAAACAATAATCCTCCTTTCTTTGTACCAAGCAGCATCCCTGGTTGTTTTCCCATATACTGCAACTTTATTTATCCTTATTTGGCTAAGGAATGCATATCCACTGATGTTGACTGATAATCCAAAAAACTTAATTTAGCCATTAACTTTGACTTTTTCTCCAACTAAAATTGTCATTTGGGTAGTGAACAATGAGACCTACTAACTGATTTCAAGTTTACTTCTCCTGTCTTCTCTAAGTCCTTTATAGAAATAACAAGAAGCAGACTAATTTCCAGAAGATGTACAATAGAATGGAGAGGAAGTGGAAAGTACATGGAAAATATACAAAGTAATCTGCATGTTGTTGAGAATTTCATGATTTCAAAGAACATCCTGAATTCATAAATTGAATCCTTAGTTGGATTCTGTGAGCTTGTAAGCACTGTATGATTCATTCATTCATTCATTCATTCATTCATTCAAATACATTCAAAGAGCCTAACACTGTAAACTCTTAACCCATCTGTCCACTGTTCAGTGAAGGTGACTCATGGAAAAGCCAACATTGTGGTGTCTTAGCCAGTTGTCTTATAGATTCACTTAAGTTCATGAAGGGTTGAAGAGTAAGAGTAATTTGGATGGCTAGTATAAATACATTTTTACTAAAAGAAAAACAACGTGGTTTACTTATTGAGCATGAGTAACATTGTCTTTTTACCTCAAAAGCAGCACATTATCTGCTTCTCAGTACTAGGACCCCAATGAAATAATATATTTTGAAGCACTTACTATGTGCTGGACACTATACTGAGCTTGTTCTATACATTAACTCATTTGCCCTCACCGTAAGTCTGTGAAATAAGTTATTATTATTTTCCTCATTTTTTTTTTTTATCATATGAGGAACCTGGGGCAGAGAGATATTAATTAACTTGCTTAGAGGCACACAGCTAAGATGTGGCAGAACCAGGATTCAAACCCATAAAATGTGGCTTCAGAGTTTGTGGTCTTAACCCTACACTAAACCATGATGAAAGAAGCTTTAGCAACTGCAGCAGTTGAGACCCTTAGCTATATGCCTACCTTGATGAGGCTAATGCTGTGTCCACACATGTCCAAATTGGTTATTTGATGCTGTATTAATTCTAAATCCCTAAGCTTGTGATGGTCTCTCTCTCTCTCTCCCTCCCTCCCTCTCGTGCAACTCTAGAACTCCAGGACAATTGATAGTGATTCCTGGGTGGACATTGGCTGAATCATTTAAGCTCCCCAAATTTCAACAAAGTAAATAACTCTATACTCAACTATTGTACAGAGAAATGCATTTTAAATGCCGATCATAGTATTTGGTACAAAGGAACTCTGTATAATTGGAAGCGATGCAGAATGCCGAGGTTTAACCAGATAGTTAAGTAATTAATATTTTGCCATTAGAGAATTCATTGTTTATTGCAGAACATTATCAAATTGAGGAAGAGCACGTTTAGTTGAGGAAGATCACGTTTAGTCGTTAGGTATGCATAACCTCCCTTTCTCCGGCTGAGTGGAAATTCTAATACATTTTTTGATATGCCACGCTGTACCAAGGCTGCTCAGGGACCTGGGGTGCATTTCATCTTGAACTATGAATAGCAAAGATTTTTATTGTCTTCTGTCACAAACACAGCGTCCTTTTATTGTGGTTTTTGATGCGTTAAATATGTTTTTATGGTCCCCTATGTCTATTGTGCCTAGCATACTGTTGGTACTTAATAAACGTTAAATAATAATAATATATGTGCATATGAGATTTGTGGAAAGAAATGACATACTGTTTTAGGGATCTGAGATTGTTCTTCTGGTGCCAGGGGAGAACATACAGATGAGAGTATTACTGGGAATAGATTAGAAGGAGCCATCAATAGCCATGTCATCTCCCGAAAATATGATGTGGCTCTCTCAGCACAAATCATCAGCCCCGTCTCCTTCCTTCCATCCCTGTGCAACTCTAATGTGGAAAGTTCAGCTCCTGGATTAATACAAATGGGTGTACAGGCATCGGAGAATTTTGCAAATTAACAAATGACGCTGTCTTTTGTTGCCTATCAGCACATTTGTACAGTTTACAGGGAAATGCCAGGGCGAGCTCCGGATTGTTTCATTGTAACTCTTTCGGGAACCTATCTAAGGAGGTCGCACAGGTTTTCTGCTTTATTCCTGGGACGAAGAGGGGCTCCAGATGCTGTCTTTTCAGGGACGATTTGCCCCTTCACCGATATCTTTGTCAGTAAGGAGACACCTGCATCCGCACACATCCTCCACGCTGAACTGCACACCCCTGCACCAGACCCCTTCCTTTTGGAGCTGGAGGCAGCTCGGAATATCTGCTCTCCTGGTCGTGCCAAAAGCCCTTCCAAGTTCAGGCGGAGGTGTTTGTGTAAGATAAAACATGGGACAATGTGACATCCCCAGAAGGCTCATCTGTTTACGTGTGTCCTTTGGCTCTGTCCTCGTATTAGCTCATTAGCAAAGAAGGCAGGAAGGCGTGCAATCAAGACTTTATGATTCATCAGGTCTGTTCCTCTTTTGGGATACAATGTTGGTATTCTCTGCCAGTCCTCCCTCCAAGAGGCAGCTTTTTTTTGGCAGCCACTCAGGGAAGAGTTTAAATATATTCAATATATTCCACCCCCCTCCCCAGGCCCCACCCCAGGGCATGTTGAAAGATGGATGGGTTACATTTAGAAAGAGAGTCACTGTTTTTAGCTGTTCTCTTTAAAAATCTTTTTTTTTTCCTTTCGGAAAACATATTTTGATGGAGTCAGTAAGGTGAAGCTTTCTTAGGGGCTGCGAGAATGAGGGTCTTTAATTCCTTTTATGTTCAAAGGGTCTTTCTGAGAGGCTTTTGAGAGGACATAAATTATGAGTAGCAACAGGTATATTTTTCCCTTAGTACAAAAGCCAAGTGTAAGTTTTTCGAAAGTTAAAAAGGATCTGTTCTTTTATTTTTGACCTTGATTTTTTCTCGATATTCTGTGTTGCCCCTGCTTTGGTTGCATTATTCCCCGACCCATCCAATTACCATTTCTATCAGCGCTTCGGAAAGATTATGCTTTTTGGGTGTTCTGTATGTAGATGTCTTTCCAGTGGCTTCACTTGATGAATGTGACAAGTTTTGTGTTTTCTCCCTCCCCTCATTGAATTGAAAAGTTTTTTTTTTTTTTTTTTTGATAAATACAGGCCAATAAGTGCCCAAAGGCAGTGTTTCAATGGCTGCGGAGTCTTTCAAGGTTAGGACTTAACCTCCGTTCTCCCTAATTTAACTCCAACCTTCAGTCTGAAGCCAATCAAGAATATCAGATGATACTTAAACAATGAAGGATTTCTGATATTCAGGTACTGCCTCTGTTCAATAGGATTGCAAATTCTTTGTGTGAAGAAAGTCGGTTTTGCTCTAAAGTACTGTCACAAAAAGTGAAATTACCATTTGCTTGGAATGATGCCATTCATCATTGTCAGAACGCTAAGCATTGTAAGTAGCCGGGCCTCTCCAAATTAATGCCTTGTTTTGCATCGGCTAAATTTCCCAAATCCTCCAGGATGGGTCATACAAAACTCATCTCGCCGTTTTAATTTATCAATCCAGGGTGAGTGCTGTGAAAGGGAGCTTCATTCAGTCTTAGCCCTTTTATTTACAGTCTAATTCTAAAAGAAAAGGAAATAAGATATGAAAATAAGTTGGAAAATAAGATAAATCTCTCAGTGAAATCACCAGATCTACCCAGTCCTGTAGCAAAACCTCCATAATTCATTTGTAGGTCAGCTCCAGGGATTAGCCATGACGTATTTGGAAATTCATTTATTTTTATTTTATTTTGCTGTTTCTTATGCATAAGGGTAATGCCGTCCCCAAGGCTTTTCAGGTAGCCCTCAAATCTTGACAACATTTGCTGTCTCTGAGGCCTAAGCCAAAATTAATTTTCAAATAAACAGCATAAAAATGTATGGAGTTGTATAAATTTGAATACAGAATGCATTTGTTTTGTTTGCCTACATACATACATACATACTGTCTGTTCAGCCAAAAATCATAATATGACATGGAAATTAATGGCCATATGCACATCATGAAAGTCAAAAAAGTTTTCTTTGAGTTAAAAACACACACACAGAACATGCAGCATTTCATTTCAGTTTCATCTTAATGTGGCCTTTAACATATTTTTTCAGAGGATGTTTAAATTGTTAATTTTTCCTAGAAGGAAATGGAAAATCTTCCCTAGGAAAAATGTATTGCTTGGCACCTGTCTGGTTTTGATTCGTTCAAAAGGTTCTGTTGTCTTGGGAGATGCAAAGGGATTTTCTTCCAGAAAGTGAAGAAAGGAAGAGAAAAAGAAAGGAAGGAAGAGGTAAACTAAGTTATGTGGTTATGATGAAAGACCAATAATAGCAACGTGGGGTTAAAATAGGATGAAATCTGCTAAGATTTGTGTTGGGGCTTTCTTTTTTGGTGGCTTCAAGGAGAAGGAAGAGGATTCTATAGTTACATAGGGATGGCCCAGGAGTCAGCTGTTTGGCCCGCGGTGTCTGCTGCTGAAGTCAGATACCTGCCTATGTTCTCACTGCCCCCAGCCCACAGGGAGCCCGGATTAACACGGAGGCCATCGTTTCCCCCTTAAACTCAAATCCTCAAAATGCTTTTAAAATATCCTTCCACAAGGGGGCTTTGTGTACATTTGCAAGTTTTTTGGTTTGTTGATATGTTTCCTAAAAATATTAAGAAGTGAACTTACCCAGAGTGAGGCATAGATGGCCCGTCCGTTCCTCGGCCTTTTGAAATCTTTATTATACAGACAACAAAACCATCTCCTCCGTCCTGCTCCGTGGCCTCTGATCTGGAAGAGGCCTGTGGAAGCAGAGGGCAGGGGGAGAAGGCTTGGAGGCGGGAGCTGGGGTCCAGGCTTGTAGGCCATGCCCTGGGCCCTGGGCCTTTTAGCTCAGGTTCAGCTCGTGGCAGGAAACTTCGACAGTGCCCACCATTGATCGCTGTGCTGAAAATGGCTGTGTATGTGGTTGCCCGCCCCCCCCTCCCCCCCCCCCCCCCCCCCCCCCCCCCCGCCGTAAAACATTTCACCCGTGTTCTCCCGGTTGTCTTCTGTGATTTTTGGCTAGGTGGTCCTTATTTGTTTTCCAAATAATTATAGCACCTCTGAATACAGAAATTTTCATAGTTGCGCATAGTTTAACTGTCCAAAATATGTAAGAAATACGAGGTACTATGGCAACTAATAACTTTAGAAAAACAAGACCGAATAGCCACATCTCTGTAATTTTTTGGTCAGGGCATCAGGAAAAGAGCCCTGGGCTGAGACTGCAGGCGGAGCATGTGCCCCACCCGGCTGTCAGCTACTTGGATTTTACCAGGAAAACATTTCCATACTTCTGTGCCTTAATTTCTCTATTCATGGTGATTTTCAAGGGCCTTCCTGTATCTGATGTTCCACAGAATTGACTTGCTTTGTTCTTCCCTTTCTGCTATTCAGGACACTATTACCAAATATAAATATTTTTTATGGGTAAAATTGTAATATCAGGGGAGACTGTATATGTAATAACATGACATGTGAATTTTGGGTTCAGAGTCTTCAGTATGAATCGGCGTCCTGCCTTATGCTCACTGCGGCAGCGGGGTGAAGGGGAAGTGGTCAGGTCTTCTCTGAGCCTCAGTTTACTTCCTGTGAAACGAGGGGTTGACTAGAACGTTCTCTAAGGTTCTTTCCGGAAGTATGTTTCTAGGATGTATGAAGTCTTTGAGCACTGGAAGGGCCCCAGTAGCACTTTTTGTTAGTGTTTGTGTCTCTGAAAAGTAGCCCAGGCCCAGTCTTGGTGGGGGTTGTGACTTTCCTGATTCACACTGTGTAATTCATCCTGGCGGCCAAATGAACCTGAACAGTGAGGCAAAAACACAAGACACAGTTAGGCAAGGAGACGAGGCCCCCTCTGATTTGTGTCACATCGAGGAAATGGTCTAGAGAAGTTTTAGCTGATTTCCATGCAGGCCAGGGTGAGAAGGAAGAGCCAGCTTCTAATGGAACTCAGGGATAAAGTCCTTTTCTATGCCATGTTGGATGAAAATGTAAGAAACTTGAAGTATAGAAGTTGTTCCCCCCGGGGCAGGAGGGATTGGCCAGGTTTTCATGCATTCATTCCTGCAGAGGTAGGTGAGGGGAAGGGATGTAGGAGGATGTGGAGCTCAAGGTGGAAAGAAGGTGGACCATGTCAGGGGCCTTGGTCCATCTCCTGAGCAGCCAGGATGACCTGTGGACTGGCTGTGGGTAGAGTGGGATCCAAATAGGCTTCTTGGCTCTTTGAATGGTAGAAGCTCATCATTAAACATGCACCCCATATTCTCTCCTGCAAAATGGGGGAAATAATAGTGCCATTGTGGATGTTAGAATAGGTAAAGAACCTTGCATGGTGCCTGGCAATTAGTGGCTATCAACAAATTGTGGTTACAGCTTTCGCTATTATTGTTATTTTAAAACTGGACTTACACCCAGTGCAGAGAGGCACCTGAGAAAGTGCTCCCGGGAGCTCCCAGCAGAGGGGAGGGTGTCAAGCAGGACCCTGTGCTGGAAAGTAGATGGTGTTCAGGCTCTGCCACCAGGCACATGCCCAGGCACATGTGTCTTTGCCTCTTAAAACCCCTCCCCAGGCTACCTGAGGTGTACATACTAGGCGCTACCAAACCTCCCTGATTCTTCCCGCCCCCCTCATGTTAGAGAACATAAGCACCTTACTTTCTAATAACTAGAATGCAGCCCTCTGCCTAAAATCCACCGATGAAAGCAGTGCACGAGTCCCTGCCCCGTGGGACCCTCCTGGAGCTCCACTCCCAATGTTCACCTGCAAGCGGGTGGGTTTTGGAATAACACTGTCATTATTATTTGGAATAATCCTGGGGAGCCAGGATTCCGTAGAGCCTGAGTAATCCTGAATAGCTAAAGGATGGCTGGTCCTCAACTCAGACGTCAGGCCAGTGTTCTCATGTCTACCAGCTTCCCCGGGAAGTGATGGGAAGAATGGGCAGCCTTGGGCTGTGCCAAGTCTGGCAGCCACCTCGGGAGAGCACACCCATGGTGGGCAAGTGGCCAGAACTGGGTAGAGATAATGGTGAGAAGAGGACGGTAATGGAGGAGGCAGTGGAGACTATGAAGGATCTGAGTGATGGAATTGCTCAGTCCATCCCAGCCTGGGTTGGCTGCTCCTGGTTGCTGCCTTGCAGACTGTGGAGGAGCCATCTGATGCCAGTCTCCAGATGCATCGGAGTGAGTGGGCCTTAAGGTCAGATTTAATTCAACAAACACTTATCAAATGCCTACCCTACCCCTGGTGTTGTGCTCGGCACAGGTGTTCAGAATTGAAGGGTGGTCCTACCTTCAAAGAGTTCAAATCCTGGCACCCCTGCCACCCCTAACCTCAGGTGCCCACTTAGCTCAGCTGAACCCCCTTTCTTCCTCTGCCCAATGGAAACAATCGTGTGTGCCTTATGGGGTAGTGGTAACTATTGTATGACATGAAACACTTAAAATGAAAGGTGCATAAAAGATTCATAATACACATTCCCTTTGCCCCACCCATCCTCCTGCAGCGGCAGCCTTCTTTGAAGTTCTCTTTAATTTTCATTTTTAGCAGAGTTCACCTGCCTAAACAAAGAGGTCTTCGGATGAAATTTCTCCTGGGAGTGGGGAAGGGCTGTGTGTGTGTCCAGGTGTGATTTCCAGTTGTTTGGATTCCTGAAGTGCTATGGTTTACAAATCAAGTGAAATTCAGAAGTAGTGAAGAGAGTTTCTTACCTTATTATAGCAAACCTCTTCATCTGCAGAGGGGAAACATGAGTATTTGGCAATTAACCTGATAATGCAAATACAAAACTTGTTTTGTGAGACTTACATGTTCAATACTTTTTTTACTGTAGCTAGCCTTGCTAAAGTGTGTTTTGGGGGCACCTGAATTATATATATAATTTGAAAATATGTTCTCATATGTAGATAGCTTATGTATGTTTACATCCCAATAAGTCTTTTTTTTAGTATTCTGATTCTTTACTCTGTTAATTTTAAGCAAGCATAGACTAGGACTAATTAAACTCAAGACTACTTTTCTCAACGTTTAACTCTCAAATATTGATGGGTCTGGGTTGTTTTGTGTATTTAACATTTTATTTTATGTACAGTAGATCTTTTGTACATTTGTGTTGCCTTAGAAGTTGAAATCAGTTTCTTTTATTTATTCTTTTCTTTAAAAATTAAGTATCCTATGGCTAGGATCACTGCAATGTACTCCACAGCTTTTCTTCAATTTTTCTAATGCGACCAGTGACTTTCCTTTATTGGGAAAGCTGCCTTTCTTTTTCTTTTGAAATAACTGAATGGCTCATCCCCGATAAGACGCAATTTAATGCATTATTGTAAGCAATTTTAAGTGGACAGCTTTGGTTTTAGATGGGGCTCTTGGCCAGTCTATTGTTTTTCTGGGCCACTCCGAAGAGGGGAGGGAGAGAGGGAGACTGAAAGAGGGAGAAGCATTCTGAATGCCCAGAAGAGTGCCTGCACTTGACATTTCTCAGAATGACTGTGATTACTGCGAGTCATTCTGGTTAATCTTATGCCAGGAGGATAGCTTTGAGAACCGACTCAGCCTCCTTTTCTTTCATTCTGTCCTAAAAACACCTGCAACTCTTAGAGGAATCTATGAATCACGACGTCTGTTGTCCACTTATTGTCCTGTCCAGTACCCTCCGCCCTGGAACTAATCAACTGCCTTGAATGAAGCATGGCTTGCAAGCTGAATTCTGAAAAGCTCCTGAAGTGTTCAGGAAGGGGTGGGGGATGGGATCTTTCCCTACGATTTGCTCCACATTCCAAATGTGCCTCCAGATGCAGACTAGACGGCCAAGAGGTCAGACAACACACATTTTGAACTGATTTTTCCTGACCACTTTTGGGCTACTTGTTCTCGAAAGATGTTTTCAAGGGAATGGTAGATGAAAACATGGGTGTGTCAATACCCGCATCTTCCATCATTCAGAGTGTTAGTTCACGTGGAGAACCTGTTGCTCTAGTGCTTGGAGACAGAGCAGGCCGGTGGCAGGTGCATGTGGTGGCAGGGTTCTGAGCAGGGGGGGCTGGCACTGTGGACCTGGTCCCCCACCGTGCCTGCTTGCACAACTGCCAGAGCAGTCGGCCCGGGCCCGGCTGGTGTGCCCGTGATGTCTCCTGTGCTGATTACCTTGGGATTCTGGTGTGCCTGCCAGGGTGCCCCCTCTGCTGACACAGAAATAAAATCCTTGCCTCCAAGAGCAGGCAGGGACTTAGGATTTGGCCCCTTTCAAAGCAGTCATCTCTTCTTCCTTAAGTGCAGGCCTGTGGGGTGAGCACGGTCCTTTTCTGGAGAGCTTGGGTTTCTGGAGGCACTGATAATCTCCACGCCTTTGTAGGCTGGACAACTCAGGATCTTTCAGGAGGCAGAGGGGTGAAGACAGCAGATTCGTGCTGCCACACGGCTAAGCATCAATACATGCGGCCGAAGCACTTGAGAGGACTCAGTGCTTTGAGAATAAACTCCCCGTTATAGTAAATTGCGATCTTTTTTGGTGGGCTGTCCGCTGTCCTACTTCTCCAGTCACATGCAAAGGCAGAGGCAACGTTTCTAACATGCCTCTCCCCGCAGAGCAGGCGGCAGCAGTACCCAAGAGACTGCAAGCAACTTGACTTCGCTGGATCGTCCCCTGTGAATCCAATTCCCTTTAGAGTTAAGATTTTGGACCCTTACAGGGCAATTCTCATTCTTTCGGATGAAGAATCAGTTTAATGTGTTCATTGTTTCTTTACAGCGAATGTCTTATGTTAAACATTAAGCAAGATAAACAAATAAATAAATAAATAAGAAATGGATACCTATACACCTGCAAATATAAATACCTATATACCTGCAAATATGCATCCAGTTGTTTCTAATCATGCCTTGCTAATCTTGCTTCCAGCATTTTTTTTTAAATCATTACAGATTAGCACTGAGGTCCTCTGGAATACAACCCCCAACCCCATTTGTTTCTGTTTCTCTCCAGGGTTGTTGTTGTGCTGAATTTGGTGTTCAGCTCCCCCATGCACATGTTCATACGATTGCTACCATGTATGTGGCTTTAATATAGCACTGTTGTGCATGTATTAAAAGTTTCTTTAAATGGAACCAACTGTTTATATTATCCCAAGCTCCTTTCCCTGCTCAACATATGCTTTTGTGATTTATCTATGATGTTGGGTATAGGTCAAATCCCTTCATTTTTATTGCTTTATAATAGGCCATCATAAGAAAATAGCACAATTTATTTATCTATTTCCCTATTATTGAAAATTTCAGTTGTTTTTAATTTTTTACTATTATGAATAATGTCACAATAACATTATTATAATTTTTATGTGCATGTATATAAATTTTATATTTATATATATCTCACAGTTTTACTAGATGTTTTTCAAGTTACTCTCCAAAGTGATTATCCCAGTTTTGACTTTTACTAGCTGTGTATGAAAGTTCCAATATTTACACAGGACAAAATATATACACTTAAATTTTTGTTACTGTTATGTATAAAGTTGCATTTTATCATTTTAATTTAAATTTATTTTATTACTAAGAAGATTGAACATTTTAAAAATGTTATTGCTATTTTGATTTTCTTTTCTGAGTTATCTGTACATAATATTTCTTTTTCAATAATTTGCATTTTCTTATTAACTGTGGTAATTTTTTATAACTGATTAGGTTTTTAGAAAAATCCAATTTTATTATAAAAAATCATATATCTACACCAGAGAAAACTGGAAAATATAGAAAAAAAAGAAGTCACCAATAATTCCATTACCTTTAACCAAAATATTGATTTACTTTGGCCTATTTTTATGATATGTTTGTATAGTAATAACTACAGTGTGCATGTAGCTTATATTCTGCATTTCTTAGTTAATAGATCATACACTTATTTTGATGTGGTTGTATGGCTTTTGTAGCCATCCTTTTGAACAGATACCTGATATATCATTGAATGTATCTGTCCTTGCCTTATTGTTGGACATTTAGGTTGCTTTTTATGTTTCCATTTTATAAATAACAGTATGATGAAATACTTATGCCTAAAAAGTTTTTGATATTTTAAATAATTTTCTTAGAATAGAGTCACAGAGATCAGGTTACTGGGCCAAAGAGGATATACATTTTAAAAAAAATAAAATGCATTGGAAAAATATGATTTAATCAGTGCTGGTCATCTAAAGAAAGCAGGGTTCAAGAAGACACGAAGGCAGAAGGCCAAGTGTCTGGCTCACCTTCCTTGGCAGAGAGAAAACTCACAACACTTGGGTTTCTCCAGTCACTTTTCTAGACCCAAAATACCATTCATTACAGACATTTTCTATTCTGCCCCCCGCCCCCCCGCCACCCCATGGGACTTTTTATATTTATATTTTTTAAAATAGAATTTATGAGGGTTACATTGGTTAATAAAATTATATAGGTTTAAGATGTACAGTTCTACAATACATCATCTGTATATTGTATTGTGTGTTCTCCAGCCCAAGTCATGCCTCTTTCCATCACCATTTATCTCCCCTTTACTCTCTCCTGCCTCCTCCTACCCCCATTTCCCTCTGGTAGTGACCATACGGTTGTCTGTCTATGAGATTTTTTCCTCTTTGTCTTAATCCCTTCGCCTTTTCCACCCAGCCCCACTTCTATTCTGCTTTTGGCTTTGGAAAAAAACCTCTTTTCAGTGTTAAAGCGTAATGCTTACAAAGTTAATATTTACAAATGAATTTTTACTGATTTTTAAACACTGATAAAGAAAAGTAGTCTGTTTATTTTAGGACATGAAATTGGATATACAAGTAAAGGGAGTGTCTAGGGTAGAAATGCTGCCTTGAGTACCAGCTGACAATCTTACAGAACCTGGGCCTCTCAGCACACTTGGTAGAGCTTGTATGTTTATATGATTTACTCGTTGGCATTAGGGGAAGAATAAAAGCTCCAAATGATCCTGAATGAATAAACATTTCTTTGGAAATATGTAATACATGTAGTCCTTAATTAATGATTGGGTCATATACCAAAGTTCCTTTACAAGTCCGTTAATTAGAACTCAGAAAACATTTTCCATCAGAAGTAGTATTGTAAGTGGTGGTGTGGTTTCCACACTGGCACATAAACACTCATTTAATCTGTCATATGCCTGTAGTATAGCCCCAGTTTCAAATCTAGCTTAGCCACAGTCTCTTTTGGTGATTTTGGGGCACTCAGGTTACTTACATTCCTAGTCTGTAAGATGAGGAAAAGGTTTTTGTGAGGATTACCTGAGATAATGGATATGAAAATGTTTTATGAACTATAAAATACTGTATGAAAGTAGCAGATATATGGTTTTTTCCCACCAGATAAATAGCAATGAAAGGGCAGAACTATGGTTTATCACTCAGAGTGTGAAGTATACATCCCAGGAGGCATGCAGCTGACCGGTAGGGGTATGGCAGGCATACACTAGAACACCTATACATATTATTTATTTTTTATCCTAATTTTATTTTTGTTCTATATATCACAGTAGAATATCTATATCAACATCTAATGGTTATGCTCATGATTTTTAAAAACTTGTTTGATCAAAACAGTTTGGATCCCACTTATCTATTCGTATCTTTACCTATGGAACATAGGGCATATGGAAGGTGATACAAGTTAAATAGATGAACTGAGTTTGTGATCTCTATTTATAACATGACTTCTATGCAAATGTAACTCATGTAACTCCAGCTTAGGCAATACAATGTCTTTTTGCATCCTAATTTAGCCCCTGCTGGTGGGATGTTGGCATCCCTTGCTTTGGAGGCTCTAGATAATGTGTGTGTGTGTATGTGTGTGTGTGTGTGGAGAGAGAGAGAGAGAGAGAGAGAGAGAGAGAGAGAGAGAGAGAGAGAGAGAGAGAGAATGTTTTGGAAAGAGGCAGGATTGTAGGATAGCAACAACTCTCTCTATTGGCATGAGAAATGACTGAGGCTGTCATTCATTATTATTTTTTTTGAAGTGTATAGTGGGGGAGAGACTGGGTGCCCCCCCACCTAGATTTAAGCATTGGTAACTTGGATACTTCTTATGGATGATTCCTGGAGTCCTAAGGATGAGAGTAGGTGAATAAAGGGAATTGCAGCAGCTGCTTCTTAGTAGTTAATGGCTTCAGACTCCTGAATTAAGAAAAGAATACAATTAAAAAAATCTATTAATCAAAACAGTATGTTGAAAACTGTCAAAAGGCCTCGTTGTTACTTGAAGGTAAAGTCACTTTCTGGATTGGGACCCAGAATGGCTCAGTGGGTGTTGAGATACTAGCCAGGTAGATTAAATGGTACAATATTAATGCAACAAATGAGATTTCTGTCAATTATTTCCAGAGTGAAAAGCCAATGAAGTGCTTTAATTTTATTATACACATCCACTTGGGCAATGGGTGCTTAGAGTTTTGTGTGAAAAGGTAAGCAGTGCCTTGAGATCCAAAAGGGAATGGGCCTCTAGTGGTGAGAGTTCCAGGATATGGGAAATTCACCAGAAAAATAGGAGAATGGAAGTGAATTATAACAGGGTTGACATAAATGAGCAAGACTAAATAAGTTTTGAAAGCAGTGGCCCATTCAGTTATTTCTTTTATTTTTCATATTTTTTCCTCGACTCTGCAAAATAATAAGAAACAAAAGAAAAATCTGCTGAATGCCTAGTCATAGTTTATTGGAGCAGGAAAATAAGCCATTCCGAACCATTCTCTGATTTGCTGTGAGTGGCAGAATTACTCACCGTGGTGAATCATAGCAGGGAGAACCATTTGGAGTGATTATTTTCTGATGTTAAATTGCAAATGGCACATGTGGAATCAGCAAAGGTGTGAATTATTTTTTAAAACCTTAAAAAAATCCTGTTATTGAAAATGTGTATTTGTCTGACCAGCTTATGACTTCATTTCACCAGTTTATGGCTTCATTTCACAATGGCCAAGCCAAGCCTTAAGTATCTGTCTCTTTGTTTTTACATTTGACTAATTGAAATCTTTCCTATTTAATATTTTTATGTCAAAAATAGTATATTGTCCTAGAAGCTGTATGACAGTAATAATGGCAGGGCGGAAATTTATATATTAGCATTTGGTTCAACTGACTGGATTGAAGAAAACATTTGAATCGCTTGCCTTCTACTTCAATGAGTAAGGAACCTGTTGGCTATTAAACAAAATAAACTGAGGGATTAACTCTACCTGGGTGAAACTTGTTAATGACATGCAAATGATTTATCATTAATATAATAATAGGTACTACTTACTGCTAATCCTGTGAGAATCCCTGATATTAAGGACAATACACCTGATGTTCAAGATGAAATATCATCTGGCTCCAGTGTAATCTGGTGCCTTGTTTTGGTTGAAAAGTTTCAGGTTGCCTGGCCCTTTAAGGCAAAGCTCTGGTATTCAAATTGGTGAAATAAAAAGGTATTTTATGCTCCAGTGTCTGCTTTGTGATAGCACTTACTTTTAAGAGGGCAGAGTGGAATGCTTCTATTTAAATTTAGGGGGAACTGCGGGGAGGGTGACTACATTCCACTGAGCTCCACTTCAGCCCCTGCTTTCCCTTCATAATAGGAGACCTCTGACTCCTAGCTAGGATTGGGGTTCAATTGTTGGCCTTAATTTGTAGTGGCCTTGAAAGCTGTTTTTGACTGGAATACTGGTTGGTTCTTAAGGAGGAGGAAAATGAGGTTTTCAGAAGGGAAACTGCCTTGTTATCCCTAACACTTGGTATCCTGACTGCACTCAGAAGGCACTCAATGTGTGAGCAATGCATGCATAGCTAAGATAGGCCTTCAAGCATTTCAGGCCCCAGAGAGACCATGGGGGAGGTCACTGCACAGGTGTGGCACATTCTTGGCACTCTTCACACCATGTCCTGGGGTGGATACCTTTTAGCCCCTATATTAATTATTGCTGAGTAATGTAATTTCCCCCCAATTTAGCAGCTTAACACGACAAACATTTGTTATCTCTTCTTGTTTCTGTGGGATGTCCCAGGACGGTTCTGGCTCAAGGTCTCTTGTGAGTTGCAGCCCAGAAGTTGCCTCAGGGCTGCAGGTATCTGAAGCCTGGGGAACCTCTGCTTACTAGCTCATCATGGGAGGCTGTTGGCTGGGGCCCTCAGGTCCTTGCCACATGGTCATCTCCATAGGCTGCTTGCACCATGGCAACCAGCTTCCACAGAGAGAGTGATGGAGGTGGCACACACTGCCTGCTATGGCCTTGTCTCTGACTCACACACCGTCAGTTCTTATTCTCCTTGTGAGAGGTGAGTCACTGAGTCCAGCTCACACTCAACCAATGGAAGGGGATAACACAGGGCGTGAACACCAGGAGGTCACCTTAGAGTCTGGCTACTGCTGCCCCTTTCATGACTCAAGAGATTCTGAAGATCTGTTTGAACTATTTTTATTGCAGGAACTTTATAGTTCACTCACCTGAAGTTCACCTCCAACAGTCATTCGAGGATCTGTCCCATCCCAAGTCCAGTAGACCAGTGGAGGGTCGTATTTAAACCATCTTCACCACCACCCATCCACTGCTTGTGACCCACAAGTCAGATTTGGGAGGAAATAAAATCATTCAGCTGAATTACATGAAATTAATGTGTTGGCTTCAGTCCAGTTCCCACTGGGTACATATTTTTTGTCATAAAAAAAGTATTAGTAGCTTGAATTGACCATGTGAGGAAGGTGACAAGGAGTAAAGACATTCGTGAACCTGACATTTTCAATTTGAGTCCCGGTCACTCCTCTGAAGGGAGTTTGAAAACTTTGTCATTTCATTAAGCATAAAAAACAATCCTTATTTTTCCAATTATAAAATATTCTTGCTTTAAGTAAGTCTGGTTAAAATATTTTAAAAAAGCAAAACATATATATGGTTTAGGACACATGTTCATGATGTAATCCCTCATTTTATTAAAAATAAAAAATACCTCCCACTGTTTTCAGAGGTCTTTCAAGGACCACTTAATTTAAAATATAAGCCAGTGTGAAGACGTTGGCTGTGTAGTTGGGAGCAAATAAGTAATGAATTGTTTCCATAGACTGTGATCCAACAGATAGGGAAGTATGTTCATGAGCCCAGGGTCAGCAATCCTGGAAGTGGGGCCATACTAAAGGATTTACATTTTTGCACTTTAGTGAGAATCTAAGGAGCAGATTTAGCTGGGGAAAGCTGGAGGAACCAGAGAAAAATGATGCCTCAGAAAGTTGGGAGACACTTTCTTAGGAAATAAAACTGGACCAGAAGCCAACATAAGTCTCTACTTTTAGGTTTATTTCATCGTCATCCGGAAGCCTTTTCCCTGATTTCACTCCCCTCAAGTCTATCAGAGTCTGATATGTGGCAGCGAGTCCTGTTCTGCAGTTAGGATTAGGGACACAGGCAGGAGACCCGGTCAGGAGGGGCAGTGAGGATGTCCAGGGCTTCCTTTGATGACTCTAAGACTTTTTATTTTTTTGAGCTTTTTCTTTCTTTCAAAACAAAGTGTGGATGATTCTATGCAGTAGACGCTTATTTAGGGGTCTTGCTGGAATTTTTATTTGTAACTCCATTGTCCATTGGCAGACAGTTGATCATTTTCTTCTCTGAGTTCCCAGAATACCTTGCCATGATGCCAATGCAACGATTATCACATTTTCATTTGTGCTTTTCTTCTTATTTTCTCTCCCAAATTCAAGTTTGTGAAATCCTTGAGGGAAAGGAGTGGATTTAAAAAGTGTATTTATCTCTAGTCCTTAGTGGAGTGCCTGGCACCTCTTAGGCATGAATTATGATGTTGTATGAATGAATGAATGAAGGAATGAATACAAAGCAGGCTGTTTGTATTTCATCACCTAAGCTCTGAGTTATATTTCTGGGCTCCTGAAAGAAGATTTTAGACTTTTTAGAATTAGTCAGATATATCTGTTACTGATATAAATGATGTAACATTATCATATTTCTTCTGGTAAACTTATTTAGAAGCTAAAAGTTTGGCCACCTGCATTAGCCACTCAGAGGTAGAAGTTTAGATTGGCATTTAGATTAGCTGGCTCTGTTATTCAGTGACTTTGCATACTTGTTCAAGGGCACTGGAGTCAACCAATGTTTATTTTTTGATTCCCCATTGCTCTTGGGATCACTGCAGCGAAGAATGCTCCCCCCTTCCACTACCTCCTTCACCTTGTTTGTTGTTCCTGGTCCAGGGAGTCCTGCAGCCCAGATTTGGCCTGGTCAGCTACTTCTTGGTGCCCTGTTATTTTTAGCATATGAACCACCGCAGCAGTTGGCAATTCTGAGTTGGCCCATAAAAGTACGTTTTTCTGAGGTTGAAACCATGGGTTTAAGAAATTTTGGAGTCTCCAGTTTTTATGTCTTTGTATTATCTCATGATAAATAGTAAGGCCTCAGTCTGGGTTATGCCAATGTGTTACCGTGAAAACCTGCTTTAAGAGGCCTCTGCCTGGTTTTGGGTTCCATATTTTAGGATGGAATCAAGAAATTAGGAAGAGAGGAGCATAAAAAATTATTGAAGTCATAGCCCCATGAGGAAATCTTTAAATAAATCTCTTTAGCTTGAATAACAGAAAGTTATTAGGGAAGGCTAAAGAGATTTGAAGGCATATAGAGGTTATATTGGTTAAGATAATCTAAGAGCTATAATAAAAAAATTTCAACATATGTTTATTTTTCTCTCATAGAATAGTCCAGTGTACGTCTCTGTCCGTGGTATGAGGGGAGGCTCTGCTCTACCATCTTCAGGGACCCAGGCTATCTTTACCTTGTGGCTTCCAACATCATCTCAGGTTCAATACCCTGCCATCTGATGGGGAAGCAGCATGGAAGATCATGTGTGGTTTTTAGGAATTAGGCCAGGAAATGGCACATACTACTTTCTTTCAGATTCCATTGACTGTAGCCATGTGACTATATCAACTTAACTGCAAGTGAGGCTAGGAATGTAGTGTGATGAACTGAATTGTGCCCCCCCCCCTCCCCGCCCCCGCCAATTCATATGTTGAAGTCCTAACCCCCAGTACTTTAGACTGTGACTGTATTTGGAGAGAGGCCCTTTAAAGAAGTAATTAAGTTAAAATCAGGCTTAGGGTGGACCCTTATCCAACCTGTGTCCTTATAAGAAGAGGAGAGGCTGGGTGGGAGGGATTGAGAAAAAAAAAAAAAAGAGAGAAAGAACTCATGAACATGGACAACAGTGTGGTGATTGCTGAAGGGAAGAGGCGTGATGGAGGTGAAGAGAGTAAAGGGGGGATAAATGGTGATGGATAGAGACTTGACTTGGGGTGGTGAACACACAATACAGTGTACAAATGATGTGTTAGAGAATTGTGCACCTGTATAATTTTGTTAACGAGTGTCACCCCAATAAATTTAGTAAACCGGAAAAACAAAAAGGTGAGAGAGAAGACACCAGGGATGCCATGTGCAGAGGAAAGATTATGTGAAGACAAAGGAAGAAGGTGCCATCTGCAAGCCAAGGAGAGGCCAAACCTGCTGGCACCTTGATGTTGGACTTCCAGATCCCAAACATTGAGAAAATAAATGTCCCTTGTGAGCCCACCTAGGCCGAGGTATTTTGTTATGGCAGCCCAAGCAAACCGATACTTATAGTCTAGCTATGAGCCCAGCACAAAATAGAAGTTGCCTTAATGATAAGCTAGCGGTCTCTGCTACAGCATGGAGAGCACCATTTACTCATCATTTACTCATTCGTTCATTCATTCACTCATTCATTTATTAATTTATTCATTCATTCAGTATTTATTGAATGCTTTTCTAAGTGCTTGGGATAAGGTGAACAAAACAGACCAAAATCTCTGCTCTGCAGTAGCTTAGGTTTCATCAGATAGTAAAGCAACCAATTACCATCACGCCAGCCTGCTTTATTTCCTTTTTAGCACATATTACTAACTGAACTTATCTTACTTATTGATTGGTTGACTTATTGTCTGTCCCTTCCCCTTCAAAAATGAGCTGGAACCCCTCTACCCCTCCCCCTTATTTCTTATTGTATCCTTAGGACCTGAAAATGCCTAGTACACAGGAGCCTTTCTATATTTACTTGTTGAGGATCGAATGAGATATTTGTGGTATTAAATTTCAGGAGAAAAATACATAATGAAAGATTTCTTGATTATAAGGGAGAATGAAAAGAATTTCCCTTATTTTAACATTTAGAAAAATTCCTGATAGCCAACCTTGCCTTTTAGCTCCTGACGTTTTTTGTCAGCTGTTTAATTCTAAAATTCCTGGCTGTTTTCTATAAAATACTACCAGGTTAAAGTTCCTGATGCACACAATACACTAAACAACAGAATACCTGCATCTGACTCTCTCTTGGTTTGCCATTGACTGTTACAGAGACTTGGAGATTCAGAGTGGTTGGGGACTTAGTACCCTAACTTTTTAGAGCGGGAGAATCAGGCCAAGGAGCCCAGGCTTGCAGAGTTTGCCTGTGACAACACTTAGACCAAATCTCCGGATTAGGCCCTGCAGGGACTCTTTCTACTACACTAATCCTTTTCCTAGTTTCATTGAAGGTGGCACCGAGTAGTAGTTATGAGTGCCAGCTCTGGACCAGGCTGCCTGGGCTGGGATTCTGGCTCCATCATGAACGAGCTGTGTGACCTTGGGATAAGCTCTCTGTGTCTCAGTTTTCTATAGAAAGTGGAGATAAGGATAGTACTCATCTGTTGAGTTGTTCTTTTAATTTTCTAAGAGTAAAATACTTCGAGTGTGATTGGTACATATTAAGCATTCAATAAATGTTAGTCATTATTATTATTATTGCTATTTTAATGTGATTAATAACATACTATAACAAACATTTAAAGAAGTTTTAGCTTTCTTTTGTATGCATATGAGGAATTCTGATAAGTTTTCTAATATTTATTGACAAAGAAAAAAAATACATGGGATATTTTCTCCCCCCCTCTGGTTTTCAGCACAGGCACTCAGATGGCATGTTGGTGTCGTCAGCGCCCGAATACATGGGATATTAATAGTTTTCATCTCAACTGAAGAACTCAAAATAAATTCCAACTATAGTTTCTTCACCAGGAGGTTTCCCAAGTATTTTTTATTGAGATATAACTGACATATCATAAAAATCACCCTTTAAAAGTATACAACCCAGTGGTTTGCTGTATATTCACAAAGTTGTACCACCATCACCACTATCTGGCTCCAGAACATTTTCATCTCATAAAGAAACCCCATGCCCATTAGCAGTCACTTCCCATTCTCCCTCCCCCCAGCTCCCGGCAACCACTAATCTACTTTCCGTCTTTACAGATTTGCCTACTCAGGACATTTCAGATGAATGAAATCATACAGTATGTGGTCTTTTGGCCATATAGTATGTGGAATCATACAGTATGTAGGTCTAGTTTTTTTTTTTTTTTTGCTTAGATTTCAAGGTTCATCTATATTGTGGCATGTATCAGGATTTTATTCCTTTTTATGGCTGAATAATTTTCCATTGCATGTGTATACTACATTTTGTTCATCTCTTCATCAGTTGATGGACATTTAGGTTATTTCCACTTTTTGGCTATTATAAATAATGCTGCTATGAACATTTGTGAATGAGTTTTTGTGGGCATATGGTTTCAATATTCTTGGCTCTACACCTAGGAGTGGAATTGTTTGGTCATATAGTAGCTCTAAGTTTAACTTTTTGAAAAACTGCCAAACTGTTTTACAAAGTGGCTGCACCATCCCCCAACACTTAAGATATAATATTTGATTATTAATTTGACCTTATTTAATTGAAAGAGAAATCACTTGAACTCAATATCCGTAGTAAAGACATGCAATTGTGCACAAACATTGAACAACTACTGTGTCTCTACTACTGTGGTAGACACTGTATAAACCAAGAAAAATGAGACATAGTTTCTGATTTTGAGGACTTGACAGACATTTTTTTGGCATTTCAAAGTTACCCCTCCCCCCTTTTAAAAGTATAGATGATTATTTTCCTCTTCTATTATTTGTTTTTCTCTTTTGGCTACCACTACCAAACTTTTAGAGAGGGCTTTTACTGGGGTGCTAAATGTGTCAAGACCAGAGGGCAGACTGGCGCATGATGAGACAGATGTTGGGTAGAAAGCCAAGGCGTATGGGACCAAGGATCTCCCCAGTGTATGATTAGAGTGTCACCAATTGTCAAGTAGTTCCATGACTGACAGTGGCTTTCCACCCCATCACAGACATAATTTAGAAAGAAAAAAAACACAACACAAAGCTATCTCTCATTATAGAGACTACATTTGTTTTCCATGCCAAGAATCTGGTGGAAACTTTCATTTTCACAGAATTACCCCCTTGTTTTGCTTCGAGTCTATGTAGTCATAAAATTTTGTGAGCTGTGGTGAATTGTATGTATAATTGTATCCACAGATCTCTGGTTTAAGAAGCAAGCTTCCAAGAATCTTGTTCAGTTACAGCTTACTGGATCGCACATTTCTTAAGCAGATGACACCTTCGTAGGCAGAACGTGGAAATTTACCAGGACCCACTCTGAGCTTCTTGTCTTGAGGCAGCCGGGTTCCACGCCTTCACCAGGAGGTCTCATATTCATAAGCTTTCAACCACTGTTTTACTTCTCCACCGAAATGGGTGAAAATTACATTTCATCTTGCAGCAAAAGGTTGTTTATTCTGTGTAAACAGCTGTGAAAAGTAGGCAAATGTATTTGCAGAAAGGAAGGTGAGACTTTAACGGTCCCATGTCAGAGATTTTCTTCTCAGGAGCTTGTTAAGGGGGAGGTGAGTTAAGTACAGGATGTAAACAGGGCATCTTGGCCTGGAAAAGACCCAGGAGCAACAGCGCTGTGAATTTACTGGTTTTGTTTGATATTTCCTTCTCTGCCCACCACGTACACGATACTAATTTTATGCTCTTTTCCATGCCAGTTGTCCTCCCCCATCCTACCTCTCTCCCTACCCAAATCTCCTTCCTCAACCTTCTAGGTCCCGCTCAAGCCAGCCCCCTTCCCCACTCGCTCCTATCTCCCCCAGTTCCCCCAGCCTACACAGGCTTCTCTTCTCTCTGGGACAGGCTTATTGTGGGAATGGTGAGCGCTCAATTGCAATTGCCTCCGAAAGGATTGAGGTATCTGCCCATTAGACTGCAAGGTGAAAACTCAAAAGGTGAAAACTCTTTCTTCCCCGAGTTTTGAATCTGCTTCAGGACAGTGCTCCCGAGAGAGCTCCCTCTGCCAATAGGCACTGGTTGGATTAATGAACCTGGGAGGGTGGTGGTACCAGCATAGAAGCTCTTGATTGATTCTCACGAGAGCACTTAGTTCAGGAAAACCATGTTGGAAAACTAGGCTTTACTGACCTTGGATGGGACATGTAATCTAGACTATGCTCTCCCTTCCCCCACAAGCTAGTCCTCAAGCAGATAAAGAATAGAGGGTGCACGGCAAGTGCTGGGCGAGCTTCGGCCCTGGGGGAGGATGGTTATCCTCCAAGACAATTTAATGGAGTGCGCACCTGCTGCTTCATGACTAGGGTTTCAAGCTCTCAGAACTGGAGTACCACAGCTTGTCGTTTGATATCAGGATAAGTTTCAGTGGATTTAAGTCATGGTGTAATCAGATTAACACATGGGAAGCTTTTTCCCTGTGCTTACAATGGGGCTATCTGGCTTTAAGACTGTTTGGCCGCCTAAATATGAACAGCCGTGTCCAGTTTTCCTGGTTGCTCCTGAGTCCTTTCTTTGCGAGTACCTCTTCAGGTGAGAGGGGATGCTATAAGCAGGGAGGTGTCAGTTTTATTCATCACTCAGTGATGGATGACCCACATTATTTAAGCTTTCTAAGCCTCAGTTACCACATTAGTAAAATAGAGGTAATAACATCTACCTCTTACAGTTATTGTGGGGATCCAATGCTGTCACACATGTAAAGCACCTTCATTCCGCAGGAGAGCATGGAATAAAATGGTGTCTAGTGAATAATTCTCCCCTTTTGGTCTGAATGTGAAAGCTGCCTGTATTTATGCTAGGGAAGGCGCTCCAGCAAGCAGGACCACAGACATTGTCTTCTCTTTAAATTTTTTTTTTTTAAAAAATTGATTTCAGAGAGGAAGGGAGAGGGAGATAGTAACATCAATGATGAGAATCATTGATCAGCTGCCTCCTGAATGCCCCCACACTGGGGATTGAACCTGAAACCTGGGCATGTGCTCCAACCTGGAATTGAACCGTGATCTCCTGGTTCACAGGTTGACACTCAAACACTGACCTGTGCCAACTGGGCTTGTCTCCTCTTGTACCTGTATTTCTGTACTCAAAGAGGGTACTTCTCTGTTTTCCCTTTCATATAACTGTAGGATGGCTCTCAAGTTATTCAACTATCTACCTGACTCAAGGAAAAACAAGCAAGAGGGTGGATGAGAGTTAGTCCTTTCCTCAATGGGAAAAATTAAACTTTTAACACCATCTGAATTTTTAAAGCTTGTAAGTCAAAGAACTGAAATGCTTTGCCTTTGTTGTATCTATTAATGGCATCCCAATAAATTCAATAGGGCTATACAGATGAATTATCCAATATAATAAAAGCCTAATATGCAAATTGTCCCTTTGGGTGGTAGTTTGGGAGTTCGACCGTTTGCTATGATGCGCTCTGACCACTAGGGGGTGGCATAGAACATGGAGGGCGTTGGCAATGCCTTTGACCTGTCGCAGGCTACCTGGGTGCGGGGTTGATGGGGACGGAGGTGCAGTGAGAATCTGGGGTGTCTGCCTAGCTGGCTCTCAGTCCCTCTGCTCCTGTCCCCCCAGGACTGCAGGGGTGGGTCAGGCTTCGTGTGGGTTCATTCAGGAGCTGGTCTGAGCACAGGACGGGAGAGAGTGTGCTGCCCGCCGGCTTCCATGTGGCCCTACTGGGCGGCCCAGAGGCCCACGCCTATGCTCACTGCATCTCGTGTGGGCACTATGGTGCCATGACTCAGGTGGAGGGGGTGTTCATGGGAGCTTGGAGACCCAGGTGCTGCCCAGGGCTCAGAGGTCAGCTGGGACCTGCCCTTCCATGCCAGACACTCGTGCTTTGATTGCCGGCCAGGGCTAGGGATGGCCGCCATGCAGGAATTTCATGCACCGGGCCTCTAGTATATAACATATATGAAATGCATGTATGAGATAAACATGAAACCTACATGTGATATATATGATAAATGATATACATATGCAGGTGTACATATGTGTATATATCTGCTGCTTTTCTTTGCTTTGAGGATAGGAGCTTAGAGGAACGGGAGGAAAATAAACCCTGCCAAGCAATCTGGCTGTGTCTGCTTGCGCACAAATTCTTCCTTGATTAATTATAAGTAGAAAAAAAGGTGGAATTCTAACAAGAAATGACTTCAAATTAGGTTTTCAAGTCACAAAATCAATTTCACAGTATTTAAAAAGTTTTTTTCCATTTGTCTTTTGTTTGTTTTTTAATCCTCACCGAGGATATTTTTTCACTGATTTTTAGAGAGAGTGGAAGGGAGAGGGAGAGACAGAGAGAAACACTGAAGTGAGAGAGACACATCAATTCATTGCCTCTGGTATGCTCTGAACCAGGGCCAGGAGCCTGCAACTGAGGTACGTGCCCTTGACCAGAATCGAACTGGGGACCCTTCAGTCTGCAGGCCGATGCTCTATCCACTGAGCAAAACCAGCCAGGGCTTGTATGTTTGTTTTTGTGTCTTTCTTCTCTGTAGATGCATTATTACTTGGTAGTTGACCTAAGGCTTGAGTAGGTCTGCTTCCTTATTTTTTTCTTTAGATTAGATCCTGCATCTTTCAGATGGGATAAAAATTTTAAAAAGCCATTAAAAATAGCTGATCTATCTTCACTTCTTTAGAACAGGATAATGAAATTAGGTTGAAAAGCCTATAATACACTGGTATTGACTTCTCAAAGAAAATAGTAAATGAATACATAATACCTTCAACAATAAAGATTAAAAAAAGAAAAGAAAATAGTAAAAGAAAGTAAAAAGCCCAAAGGGAAAAGGATGCCGTGGGATCATTTGGGTCAGGTCAAGAAGGGACTACAGTGGTCATCCTGAGACAGTGATGTGAGCTGGCACCACCCAGTGTCCTGCCTCCCAGCCCAGCCCTCCCTGTGGAGTCAGTTTTTTCTATCAGCGGCCTAGTAGGCAAGGGGCAGCGCTCTCCGGGGAAGCAGAGTCAGTCAGAGAGGCAAATGGGAAGAAAAGCCTGCAGCAGAGAGAGGCCCTGGCACTTGCTAGCAGGAGGAACACGTGGGAGACCTAAGAGATGGCCCTCTGGAGCTCTTGACCTATAAGGACGATCCATAGCCAGCTTGAGTCCTCACCAGGAGGAAACCTACCATGCTCACTGCCCAGAGGAGAAGGGTGAATAAAGGAGCTAGCTTTTATTGAGTAGGCACTATGCTAGCTGCCTTCTGCTCATCTCATTTGACCTTCATAGTAACCCTGAGTAAATCTTGGATATGAGTGTATTAGTTTCCTAGGACTGCCATATTAATGATCACAAACGTGATGTCTTAAAACAGCAGAAACTTATTCTCTCATAGTTCTGGAGGCCAAAATCGAGGCGTTTGCAGGGCTGGTTCCCATAGGTTCTGAGGGAGAATTCTATGCCTGTCTCCCAGCTCCTGCTGGCTGGAGACAACCTTGATGTTCCTTGGCTTGGGGCTGCATGACTCCAATCCCTGCCTCTGTTGTTTTCTCTGGACCTTCCCCTCTGGGTCTCTGGGTCTCTAATTTCCCAGTAAGGACATCAGTCATTGGATTTGGGGCCCAATCCAAATTGGGGATTATCTCATCTTGAGATCCTTAATTTAATTACATCTGCAAAGATCCTATTTCCGAATAAAATCATATTCACAGGATCAGGGGTTAGGACCTGGACATATTTATTTTTGGTGGGGTGGGCAAAGGAGGGAGACACTATTCAATCAACTACAGCGAGGAAATAGATTCATGGCTGTTAAGTAACTTCACAAGGTTAGAGAGTGGTGGTGTCAGAATTTGAGCCCAGATTAGTTTGCCTCCAAAGACCAAGCTTGTTCTTATTAGAACATGACCACTACTTGTACACACACACATACACACACACACACACACAATCTTATTAGAACTTAATCACTATTTGCATATACACATTCTTACTAGAACATAATCACTATTTATAGACACACATATACACATACACAGAGCATGACCATCTTTGAGAATACATACTCTTTAACAGGGTAAGGATTGCATTTATTTCTCTGCCTTTATAAAGAATTTACAGTGTTGTGGAACAAATTGAAATGTGACTTATATGTCATTATTGAAATAGTAGAATTCATGTGGGGTGGGGGGGATAGGGAAAGAGGTATTTTCAGACTGTGCCTCTGGAACAGACTTGGGAGTCAGCACTAAATCTCAGCCAGGTGGTACTCAAGCTAGATGAAGGGTCAGAATAAGAAAACAATGTCTTCTCCTTATGATCTTTGCAACAAGGCAAAATGAATTTTTAATATCTGGTAGATATTGTGGAGAAGAAAGAGTCTGAAATGTTTCAAATCAGGAAGAAAAAAATGTTATTCATTTAATTATTGCAAATTTAGGATAGAAATAAGATTTTGTTGATGTTATCATCTTGGTTTTGTGTGCTGCCTTTATTTTATTTTTTTATTTAGTAAAGAAAAATCTCTAAAAAGAGCTTGCATATCTGTATTTTTCTATTTCCCTCTCACTTTTCATTTTCCTAACCTTATATTCTCTTTAGGATCAAAAGATTCTATCCCCAGGGCATTTAAGTTGAGGAGGGACTGCTAGAGTTTATTTTTGTTGTTGTTTGTTTAACTTTATTTCTGAGTGTGTATGTAGAGCCCTAATCTAAACTAAGCCATGTAGCTGAGTGCCTACTATACCATAGATGTCCAGTAAAGTGTTGACTTGTTATGTGCTACCAAAACACTTTAGTAGCTACTACTCATAACACTTTCTTTCATGTGCACTGCTACATTACATCTTAGCTTAGACTAGGAACATCTATGCTCTTTTCTGTAAATGCAAGTCTGACTATTGGGCCAGTTCCTTGTCATTTTGATGACGATGATGGTGGCAGCTATCATTCATTAGGTGCTCACTGTGTACCAAGCACTGCTTTGGTCACATTCAGTTATTATCACATTCAATCTTGTAAACAACTCTAATGGGATTAACTAGTTATTGCCAGTTAAGTCACTCAAAATAGTCAAACTACATACAAACAAAATAGAGTGGCTTGTTTAAAACTGATATCTTTTTAAAGACGTGGATACTTAAAATTTAAAATAAATAATATCATAGGAAGTAAATGTAAAGATTGACTAATGGCTGGGTTGTAAAATTTAATTTGTGATTTAGAGGAGATTATAAGCAAGAATAATTTAAGAAGATTGTATTTTCTCCATTTGTTAAAATAGAAAATGAACACATCTGTACTAATAAAAGGGTAATATGTTAATTAGACTGAATAGACCGATGTCTTTCAGACATCCTTCTGGATGTTCTTCCGGACAAAGCCGCGGTGGCTGGGAGGGCTGAGGGCTGGCAGCACGGGAGAGGCAGTGGTGCGGGCGGGTCTAGTGCTGCAGCTCCTTTCACAGAAGTGGCGCAGCTACAGCCCCTTTCGCAGAGACTGCACGGGAGAGACGGTAGCGCGGGACAGGCAGTGACATGGGCTTCTCCAGTACCACGGCCCCTTCAGCAGAGGCAGCGGGAGAGGGGGCTGCGTGGTCCCGGTCCCAGTGCTGCCCCTCTGTAGAGACAGCCATAGAGGCAGCAGCGCAGTGCCGGGCCCGGTGCAATGCCTCCTCAGAGGCTGGACGGGATGTGACCTGCTGTGCCTCAACCTCCCACAGCCCCTCCCCCAGCCAGCCTGGCTAAGAACCGAAGGCCAAGGACAGGCAGCCACAGCGGCTGGCAGTGGCAGCAGCAGTGGGGTGATGGGGGCAGCGCCTTCCCCTGATAGCCCAGTCGCCTCCTGCAGAGGGAGGCCAGAGGCAGCAGCAGCAATGGGGTGATGAGAGGGGGCAGGCTGGGCTGAGGGACCCCCCCCCTTCCAGTGCATGAATTTTTGTGCACCGGGCCTCTAGTTTTATCATAAAAGAATAGCACATTGATTTTGACATGTACCTGAAATTTTAAAAAATTGAAATCCAGTCAAATATCTTATATGAAGCAAGGTTATCCCTATAGCAAATGGTAACTATTTGCTTGCATTTAAAGTCAGATAAATGAGACACAGAATAATGACTCACTCAATGACCAGAGCAAAAAATTGGACCGTGCCATTTGATTTCTTGCTACTTTATCGCTCTACTTGATTTCCTCTCCTTCCTTTTCTCTAAATGTTAAATAACACACACATTTTAGTATTTATACCTAGTTGTTTTCCCAAGTTGAACTGTAGCTGAGATTGACCCTGTTGAAACAGCTAAGTGTGGTACCTTACAGATTCACATTATCACAGATTCCAAGCTGCCTCAATTGTCAGTAGACCATTATGGCTTGCGTGTGGTTTATTTAGGTTGGAGTTACTTCAATTTTCCAAAGACATTGTGAATTTGTAAAAACAGATCATTGATGATAACCCAGAACACTTATGTCTGAAGTATTGGGTGGATGTAACAGTTAGGAATTTTTTTCCTGATGCTTGTCTGTTCTTTAAAGCATGGTTGTCTAGTGGCCACCAGACTGAATGCTTCCGAAGATTAGCCTCCCATTGTTTGAATGTTTTCATAACATTGTTGTAATAAAGCATCTTCATACTTTGCAGTTGAGATCTTGACTTTTAGAATAAAAAAAAAGTCAGGGGCTAATCATAACAATTAGCTAATGTGTCAACAATTAGCACTTTCCACCAACCTGCTCTAAAGGAGACTCTTCTTATCCACTCGCAGACAAAAATGCAATGATGTAGTTAAGAAAAGCACTGAAATTGGCTCCGAGAGCCCCCTGTTGTAGCCAACTAAATCCCCAGGGCATTGTTTACAGTGATTATTCTGCCATTATGATGTTATTGCATGGGCAGACGGGGGAGCAGTATGCTCAAAATAAGTTGGTTCTTTTTTTCTAAAAGACAAAACAAAGCATTAAAAGAAAACAATCCCTTTCTGGCTGCTTTTGGAAAAGTAGAACAAAAACTGCTGTGAAAGTTCCTCCAATTACAGTCTTTTAGTGTTTCACTGGTAAATATTTTTTAAAAGAGTATATTTAATATTTTACCACTTGGAAAGTTTTCAATTGTTCCAATCAATGTAAGATTTCAGAGGTCTCTGGTGGGGATTTCTTGACAATAGATACATTATGTTCTGTGGCCATCTGTACCACTTCTTGGTTGAAATATGTTTCAACATCTTTTATATAATCCTTCTAGTAATACAAGAACATTTATCCTGCACCTTTTATAAAGAGCCACACAGTGCTTACACAGGCCCATATATCTATGTAAATATCATAGATTTGTCTTTAAAAGAGTGTTAAAACAACCTGAAAATTCCCAGTAGCATCTCAACATTCTGAAGATAGAAAAAATTGTAACCAAGACTGGAATCACCTTTCAGGCTGCTCCTGTGAATCTGTGCAGGCTACTGTTGGAGAGCAAAGGGTGCGGGGCCGAGGAGCGGTGCCATGGCTTCTCTCAATGAGACAGGACAGCTTGAAAAGCGGTGCCCTGAATGGCAGCCAGAGCTGCTGCCTTAAGAACAGGGAAAGTTCAAGAGGAACTGAGCCATTCTGTGCCACCGACTCTTGGCAGAGAAGTTTGGGGACCTGTGTCCATGCTGGAGAAGACAAGGGAACACATTCGAGCCATCTGCAGAGTTGGAAACAACAACAAGCTTTGGGCATCTGCAACAAGCAGAAGTTGGTAAATCAACTCAGTGAGGGCTTCCCAGAGGACTTGGGCAGCATGGACTCGGCTGTCCAACTCGGGAGAGGTTAGGACAACCCCGTTTCTCCCCAGCATTCCAGGAAGCTGGTTGCTGTCAAGATGTCAAGCAGATTTGATAGACAAGATGTGATGCAGAACTGTGTTTCATTTGTTTGTTTAATTTCTGCAAGAATAGTTCGCAATCAGCCTCTCTGTGTTTCATGATCACTAAGTTCTAAAGCCTCACTCTCGAAGAGGGGTCCTTAGATGGGCTGCCTCAGCCTCCCCAGGAGTGCATCAGAAATGCAGACTCTTGGACCCCACCCAGACCTACTGAATCAGAATCAGCATTTTAATAAGATCCCCCAACAAATTCTAATGCACACTACACTTTGCAAACGGCTTCACTAAAAGACATAGTGGAATATATTTGTTCACTTACTTGTACATTTATAGGGTTAGTAAAAAATGTGTTGAGGATGTGCACTGGGAGAAGATGGTACCTTACTCTTGGAGGACTGACAGTTTCGTGATGGAGACAGACATGTAAAGAAAAGGAAGTACATGTGAAAAGAAATGTGTTCAAAGTGGTTTGCTGTGCAGGGAAGGGAGTGTGTCTGATTTCGCTTGAGGAATTCCCACAGGCTTCATGGAGGTTGAGTGTTGAGTCTATAGGGAGTGCAAATATGTCTGAGAGGATGGAACAGTCTTTTACCAGTGGAGGCATTATAGGAAAGCCTGAAAGAACATGGGTCATGTAGAAAATGATGAGAGATTTCAAGTTGCTGGAGACGTGTGTGTGTGTATAATGTGTATTACAGCACTCTAACGTGAGGCTTGATGAAGACATAGCAGTGCAGTCTGATTTATCTCCAGTTCCTAAAGCAGTGCCTGCTACATACTAGGTGCTAACAATGAATATTTGTAGAATGAAAGCACAAAAAAAGAGAAAGAAACAGGAGAAGTAGGAACGATCTGATTATGAAGCGAATGGATATGAACTGTATCTTAAAGTCACTGGAGACTTTTAAGCAGGACAACCTGGCCACATCAAATGTGGGTGACAGCAAAGCAAAGAATCAGAGTAGGAGGAGATTGGAGGCAGGGGTCAAGGAGGTGTGGAGGTCAGGGAGGGGCAAGTAGTAATTCAGGGGAGAGATGATGAGTGTCTGAACAAAAGTATGGGCATGGAGAGCGGGTCAAATTACAAGATATTTGGAAGGCAGAATTGGGACAACTCCCTGATTGCAGGGGTGAAGGAAAGGGAGAGAAAAATCTCAGGGGTGTTTATTTTCCAGTTCATGTGACTGGTGAGAGGTAACAGCAGAAGAAAGGCTGGGAAGGACATTTAATTTGGTTTGGAATGCACCACTTTAGGTGCCTATGAAACATGCAGGGGACATCCAAGAGGCAGTTGGAAAGTTAGGCCTGAAGATAAAGATTTGAGAGTCTTTGGCCACCAGCACAGGAAGAGAGAGAGTGTCCATGAGAAGAGCTGCGTGATAAGGACAGAATCCTGGCATGCAAACGTTTATGGGACATGCAGAGGAAAATTCAGCCATGGAAGCAAAAAGTACACAATCAGAGGAAAACAGGAGGGCAATTTCAGAGGCCCTGCCTTTTACACTCTTCTGGCTCTCCGGTTTTAGCACTTACATAACTATAGATGCATATTTGTGATTATTGGTTAGACTGTCTTTCTTGCTGGTCTAAATTTGAGAAGGGACCGTATTCTAAATCACAGGGCCAGGATCCAAGTAGCTACTTGTTACATTTTTTTTTTTTTTTTTTGCATAAAGGAAAGAGGAGGGAATTTTCCACAGTGTCAAATGTCACAGAAATGTTCAGTATGAATGAATCTAGAAAAGGCCCATAAAATCATTAGCTTTTTCTGGAGCACTTTGGCACTAGCAGTTTTATTGGAGTGGTAGTGAAGGACTTCAAATTTTAGTGGGTTGACAAGTGAATGGAGGTGGAGCTGGGGAAGGCATTATAGACTAATCTTTAAAGAAATTTGGCAGTGAAGGGAGAGGGGGAAATCAATAAAGGGGATAAGCTAATTTATGAAAGAAGTCAATCATTTACCAGAATGCTATTGGAACATAAAATGACTACTATGTGCAGGTCACTTCGTATTAGGCACGGGGGATAGACTGTGAACAAGGCAGATATGGTCTCTAGACATGTAATAATTAACAGTACAATTAATCAGATAATTATAAGCATGGCAAGAGTTCTGGTATGTGAAGTGCAGGACAAATATAGGAAGAATGCTGCCTGAGAGTGTAATAGAGAGAATAGAAACAGTCTAGGAGGTGAAGAAGGTGAGCTATGAAGGATGAAGTGGGTGGAGGGCATTCCTGCCAGAGGGAACAGTATGTACAAAGTTCTAAAGTAGGAAGGAAGCTGGAGAGTGCAGAAGAAGCTGAAGGTGAGGGTGACAGTGGCTCAGTATGTGACTAGTGAGACTTGGTGGAGGGGGGAGGGGGGAGAAGGAAGGGTTGGGTATGCAGGACCTTGAAGGCCTTACTGAGGACATGGGCCTGTATTCTGAGAAACTTTGGGTACCCATGGGTTTTATGCAGGAAAATGCTATGGTCTAAAATGTTTTAAAAATATCAGTCTGGGATCTTATAGTATCCACAAGAGAATGGATGCCTCGTTGGACTGGGGATAATGGAAATAGAGAGAAATGGATGAATTTACAACATTTTTAGAGGACAACGTTTTGGTCACTATTTGATTATGGAATAAGGGAGAAGGAAATGTAGAGTTGATTTCCCCCCTAGTGAGGATGGGTGGATGGCAGTGCCATTTATGGATATACAAAAATCACTGGAAGAAGACCAGAATAGTAGGAACATGTTGAATTTGGCACAAAGCAGGGGATATCTAAGAGGCAGTTATCTGGAGCTCAAAGGAGGTTCTAAAACTTAAGGTACATGTAGAGAATTTGTAGAACACGATTGGAAATTGAGCTCCTATGGGAAGGGCTAAAGGAATCAGGGCTATTTAGTATCAAGAAATCATTTGAAGATATACCAGCGAATGAGTCGCAGGCATGTGAGAAGAGCCTAGCACAATCAGAATTTGAGTAGATTTGCGCTCAGATTGCTCAGCAAATTGGATCAAGTGAGGTTGTTAAAATTTATCTATTAATATATTTGAAGAATAGAGAGATATACTCTATTTTTTCCTTAACAGATGAGTCGTAAGTATATACAGTGACCCTTGAACAATGGCGGGGGGGAGGTGTGGGGCACTGACCCCCACCCAGTTAAAAATTCACATATAACTTTTGACACATATAGAGGAATATATGGAACAAATGAAGTGATTGTAGAGGAATAAATGAAGTGATTTTCAAGGTGTCCTCCATTTCTGGGGGTTTTTGATTCTATACCTTCAATAAAAAGAAAAATTCTGAGAAAATATGCACCCCTATGTTCATAACAGCATTATTTACAATAGCTCAGATCTGGAAACAGCCCAGTGCCCATCAGTAGATGAGTGGATAAAAAAGCTGTGGTACATTTACACAATGGAATACTATGCAGCTGTAAAAAAAAAGGGATCCTTTATCCTTTGAGAAAACATGGAGGGACCTGGAGAGTATTATGCTAAGCAAAATAAGCCAGTCAGAGAAAGACAAATATCACATGATCTCACTTATATGTGGATCTAATCAACAAAAGAAACGGCAAACAAAACCGATCCAGAGACATGGAAGCATGCAACAGACTGATGATTTTCAGAGGGAAGGGAGGGTGGGTTTGGGAAAAGGGCAGGGAGAAATTAACCAAAGAATTTATATGCATATACGCATAACCCATGGATGCAGACAATGGTGCCATGAAAACCTGGGGAGGGGTGGGAGTGGGAAGGAGGGGGTCAATTGGGGAAAAACAGGGAGATATGTAATACTTACAACAATAAAGATAAATTAAAAAATAATTTATCTCCATTGTATATACTTGCCTCCTTTGTCAATGATTAATTGAATATATTGACATGGATCTATTTCTGGGCTCACCATTCTGTCCCATTGATCTATGTGCTTGTTTTTATGCTAGAATCATGCTGTTTTGATTACTATCACCTTTTAGTATAGTTTGAAATCAGGTAGCATGATATCTTCAATTTTGTTCTTCTTTCTCAAGATTACTTTGGCTATTTGGGGCCTTTTGTGGTTCCATATATAATTTAGGACTATTTGTTCTAGTTCTGTGAAAAATGCCATTGATATTTTGAAAATGCAAATTTTGAAATCAATGTCTAATTTGCCTGACTTGAGTTTTCTCCATGGTGTAAATACTTTTATAGAACATGTTTGTCTGTTTCAAGGTGTAGCCATAGTTATTCTTCCCTGGTTATAAAAATGTAAGCTCCATTTTAATAAAAACTCTGTTCTCTTGTTTTGGCCATAAACTGAACAGGGCTCTTTGGGTGGCATAGCAAGAGGAGGCAGCAATTGAATTTTAAATACCACTAATTAATTAATATTGCTTATCAATCTGATAATAGATATATAACTTTATAAAAATGTGTGTTTTTTTTAAAAAATGCTATGCACTATTATTTCATTTAGCACTAGCCCATGTGTTCAGAACTACCCACCTTCTGGTATAACAAGTAGTAGTCCTGATTCAGCCATTTTACAGCGAAAAACAAAATAGGATTGGTACCATACTTGATGTAAGAGTTACTTGGAGTTTCGTTTTTAATATCTCTATTTCTTTCTTTCGTTATGTCTTTAAGATCATCAGAGGCCTCTCATCCATTTAAACCCCGAGGGGAGTGGTCATTATTCTAGGACTTTTTTTAGATCCTGTCACTTCTTACTGGTCTTTTTTTAGACCCTGTCACTTCTTACTGGGCTTTCAGAGATGGCATCCTTGTCTATCCTCAGCTTCAAGTCCTCAACTCTTTCCAGTTTTAACAACCAAGTTAGGAATTATCTAGAGGATGACTGCAGGTATAGAAACAGCAGCTACAAATTTGAGTGATCACTGTATGCAGGACTTATAGGCCTTACATTTAATATTTTCTTTCTTTTTTTAAAAAAAAATATATTTTATTGATTTTTTACAGAGAGGAAGGGAGAGAGATAGAGAGTTAGAAACATCGATGAGAGAGAAACATCGATCAGCTGCCTCCTGCACATCTCCTACTGGGGATGTGCCCGCAACCCAGGTACGTGCCCTTGACCGAAATCAAACCTGGGACCTTTCAGTCCTCAGGCTGACGCTCTATCCACTGAGCCAAACCGGTTTCGGCGACATTTAATATTTTCTAAGGTTAGTTTAAAATCTTACAATCTTAAGAGTAAGCCATTATTATTGTTGTTGTTATACCCATTTTTATAGATGAGGAAACCGAGGCTCTGAGAAGTTTTTGTTAGTACTCAAGGTGCCACAACCAGCGAGAAGTAAAATGAGGATTCTAACCGAGATATTTGTAGCTCCAATGCCCATACCATCTTCACTAGATCTTCCAATTTTTGGCCCCTTATAATTTCTATGTGTAGGACAGTTGACACAAATGTTTCGGAAACCTCAATACTTAGGATATAAAACAATTACTCAAATTTTACTCTAACAGGGTAATTATTTCCCTATGGACCACCCTCTGGGATAACTGTATGGGTCCAGGAGGCATTCAGCAAATGTGCCTGCAGTTGTAACTTCATCCTATGGAATGTGGGGAGCCCTGCCTGGACCTCTAACCTAGGCACTGGTGCTAGAAATGTCTTAAGAGTGAGTTTCCCTTTGCATTTCATCATCTACTGGGTTGATATTTTAGAACAGGCTAGAAGCCAAAGACTTGGCCTCCGTGTATGTATCTTCTGATTATACCCAGACCTGAACTGTTGAAATCAGGGAGATAAGTAGATGCAACCTGAAGCTCCCTAATCTCATAAGTAGTTTTTGTTGACAAAAGAGTTTTGCTAAGTAAGGTTTCCCCCTCATAGAACCTGTCAATATGCTATTATTGATAGATGAAAGCTAGTCTATTCCAGGTCTGAACAATTTTAAACCTCATCCCCTTAACCTTGGTTTCATATAGAGCACTGGACAACAGGCAAAAAAAAAAAAAAAAAAAAAAAAAGAAGGGCATTGCAGCTCTATTGATGTAGTACATTCCGTGGAGCAAGGCAGAAGTGAATCCTCTCCCCCCAACTTACTATTTAGGAGCCAAAAAGGACTGGTGTGATGTTTTAAGGGATTATTCGATGAATTAATGTGTCAGAGTGTTGAGAGAATTTTGGGTTGTCATAAAAAAGTTACATGTTGAGCAGAATGAGAAGAGATTAAGTGAATAATTAGGCAAGGATTGAATACAGGAGTTAAAATAAATGAGAAACAAATTTGGCAGTAAGTGGTTCATCTGAAGTTTTATTCAGCCCGAGAAAGTTATAGCTCTGGGTCTGACTCAGAGAACACAGTACTTACTGAATTCCGGTGGGGAATTGTCTGGAATGATTGTTCCCAGCCCTGGTTGCACCAATCGTCTGGGGTGCTTTTAAATCAGTACTGATGCATCCACCCAACCTCAGGCTAATTGAGTCAGAATTCCTAGGGGTGGGGCTCTAGGCATCCTTATTTTTAAAAAGCTCTGTAGATGATACAAATGTACAGCTCCCCTTTAGAGTCTCAGATAAGCTCTATTTGTACATGTACACACTTTGGGGTAACAGTTCTAAAACCACAAAACTGATGGAAATAGGTCTGTAACAACCATGTCCTTAAATCCCATTTTAGTCCTATTAGCCTAGCAGTGGTCGGCAAACTCATTAGTCAACAGAGCCAAATATCAACAGTACAACGATTGAAATTTCTTTTGAGAGCCAAATTTTTTAAACTTAAACTATATAGGTAGGTACATTGTTATTAACTTAATTAGGGTACTCCTAAGTCTTAGGAAGAGCCACACTCAAGGGGCCAAAGAGCCACATGTGGCTCGCGAGCCGCAGTTTGCCAGCCATGGGCTAGGGCATCTTTGCACTCGAGTTTTATTTTTGATTTTATTTTTAATCTAAGAATAAAGGCATTTGTGACAGAATTTGAATTTGGTATGTTCTGTGTAGTTAAAAAACAACAATGTTCCATTGAATGTACTACATCAATATGCTTAGATGCCCATTTTTTGGGCCTGTTTTCGAGCACTCTTTATTTAAACCAAGGTTAAGGGGATGAGGCTCTAAATTGTCCAGACATGGACAAGACTAACTTTTATCTGTCAATAGTAGTATATTCACAGGTTCTATGAGGGGAAAGCTCACTTAGCAGAAACCCTTTTGTCAACACAAACTGTTTGGATGGGGATGAGGTCACGATGGCACCTAGAAGCTTGAGAGTAGGGACCGAGACTGCATATCTCTAGGTGTTCAGAAAGAGGACCAGAACAAAGCATGTGCTGAACCAGGACTCCTATCATGGAACCAGAAGTTGGGTAGTTCTGAACACATGGGCTATTGTTAAATGAAATAATAGTCTATAGCCAGGGTTTGCACACAATGAACACTATATTACTTATTAGTCTTACAACTAGAGGCCCGGTGCATGGGATTCGTGCACTGGTGGGGGGAGTGGCCTGTGCAGATTGGGGCGTGGCCTGCCCACTGTGGTAGGGCAGGTCATCCTGGTCAGCAGGGCGGTGCTCCCACTGTGGGAGCGCACTGACCACCAGGGGGCAGCTCCTGCATTGTGCGTCTGCCCCCTGGTGGTCAGTGCGCATCATAGCAACTGGTCGATTGGTCATTCTGGTTGTTCTGCTGGTCATTCGGTCGCTGGGCTTTTATTATATAGCATTAGGCCTATATCATGTACTGAGAGGTGGTCTGTGTTTGACAGATACTAACTCTTTTAATTCTCACAACAATCCTATTAAATCTGTTATCATGGGACCCAGAGAGGTTAAGTAACTTACACAAGGTCATATAGCTGTTCAAAGTTTGTTCATTTCCTGCTCATTTCTTCAATCAATACTCATTGAGTACATACTATATTGGGCTCTGTTAGGAGCTGCAGATAAAGCAACGACCAAAGCAGACACAGTCCCTCACAATAAGGTTACAACCCAGGTGGGATTTGCTATACATATATAACATATGTTAGGTGATGATTAATGCCATGGGGGAAAATAAAATAGGGAAGGGAGGGGGAAGTGCCATGGGGCAGAGCAGAGGGGGTTGTTATATGCCTTTATGATGAGCCCTTGGATCTGGATTTTGATGGGGTTGAGGCTACGATGGTACCTGGACACTAGAGAGTAAGGACCAAGGCTGCATATCTCTAACTACAGTCCCTTTCATGTCTGTCTCCTATGGAAACTTTCTATATACCAAGAATTAAATATGGAACTGGAATAAAATCCTTTTTTAAAAAAGAAATGTTTTATTTTTAGATTTAACAGACATAAAAGTAGTCTGAAAAATTACTATAAATGTTTCAAATGCTTCTCAAATTCTCTACAGATCTCGTTAGAGTTCAGGAACAGTTTTCTGGAGGGGACGAATGTGGGCTATTGAGCCCCTGTGTTAGAGTACTCTGTGTATGGCCGATTCTGTCTGCTAAGTTCTTGTCTTGCAGTGAAATCCTTGTTGATAATGCGATGGGAGCAGCCATCAGAATAGATTAGAATCTTGGGGCAATTTGGATGAAATGTTTGAGTCCAGTCAAGAAAACTCATCTTGACATTGGAATGGAATATTCACACACCTACTGGACATCTGCATGAAGCGGGACTTTGTGAGGTGAGGATGTGGATAGGTATTAGGATGCAGGCTGATAGTGGCTTCAATAACATAGTGATTATCCTCACATACACCATCCTGAAGTCACGGGCAGTTGAGGGTGAGAAGGTGCTGTGCTCTGCGAGGTTGGCCAGGGATCCACATCCCTAGCTTGTGGCTCCTCCGACTCCTGGAGTGTTGTCTCTGCGTGTCCACCAGCACCAACTTTCCATTCCTGCCCGAGGGAAACAGGAGAGAAAGAGGGGCACGGAGATTACTTTTTAGGATTACACGGAGAGGTTGCTCATGTCACTTCGTCACTTCCTCCCATATCCATTGGCCGGCACTTGGTCACACTTGGAGGTAGCAGATTAAGAGCACAGACTCTGGAAACAGACTGTTGGGGTTCGCATCCCAGCTCTGCCACTTTTACAAGTTATTTGACCTCTCCGTTTCCTAAACTGTAAAACGGGAATGTTGAGCTAGCACCAGCTCATAAGATGACGGTGAAATTTGTTAATTTGTAGGGTACCTAGAACAGTGTGCCTAGCAAAGAGCAAGCACTATGTGCTTGTTCCTTATATAAATAATCGGCCACACAGGCTGCAAGGAAAATGAGAAAATGCACTTTTGAGCTAGACAGCCAAATCTCCTTTCAGATCAACTCAGCAGGGGTTTTGTTACTAAGAGGAAGTAGGGCGGGATGAATACAGGATAGTCTGACTTTGTAATTTTCCTCTAAAATAGGATAGTTTTGAGAGTGAAAGGATGCCACAGTTAATAATGACACCGAGATAACTCTGCTTGGTGCACTTAGGGGAGGCTAAAGGAGGAAGCACTCTGGGTGTTTCCAAATTCTGGAGGAATAATAGTCTCCACTGGTTTGTGATTTGCTTTGGAGAGAAGACTCAAATGTCCGTCTTCAAAATCAAACATTTCTCAGCTTTAGTTCATCACCACCTTTTCAAGTTATCGTCAATATTGGCAAATGAATTTCTAGCACGCTTCTGAAGCTCTACCTTTTGCCAAATTATCCTGAAGCGTTCGCAGAGTTGGAAGAAAAATTAGCCTTGCTCTGGGACTTTGAGAGAGAGGAGCCTTCACTGAGTAATAACTCATCCAGGTTGGAAAGGGAGGTGACCACCTACAGTGGGAGTCACAGAGAATGCAAACACCTGCATGAGGAACCTAACCAGCCTGCATGTTCTTTTTCTTTCTGAGAGAATTAATATGCTGTGGCAGATAAGGAGAAGCAAGTGAGAGATGAATATGAACTCCAGGTTCCTAACAACATAAGAAAACGTAAAAAAAAAAATATCAGCACTGGGTTGATAAGAGGAAAAAATCATAGCCAAGTGTAAACATCCATTCTCTGTCTTATACCTCCCCTCCAAATAAACCGATACGTTTCAGCAAATGGTAAATAATGCTTAAAATGGCAGAAGCTAGAGTTGGGAAAATAAGAACCAGGTGTTGGGAAGAAGGAAAATCAAAAAGAGCATACATTTTCCGTCAACAATCCCCACCATAAATCGTAGCAATGCCCACTATCACAACCTGGAGCCCGCGGGGAAGAGACTGTTGTAAAAATGATAAATCAGAAGCACTGCACACCAGGTCTTGATAAAACAAAGAAAGTAGATTCCAGGGTCTGATATATATATAATCGCAGAGAAACAAAGCTTGATCAGTGAAGGACCAAATGTGAGGAAATGCAAAGTTCAGAATCTGGTGACTGTTTAATATTCCACCCGAGCACTGAACGTTGGATAATACAGTGGAAATTGATGACTCAGTGGAATCCGGCTGTAACAAAATAGAGATATATTACAAATTTCTTCACAAGAACAGAACTATATATATGTGCCAGGGCCTGTTCATCACATTTTTATGTATTTTTCATATCTGAAAACAAAAGAGACTATACCATCTCTACCACATTCATATAATGGATTTTCTGGGGTTTTGTTGTTATTTTCTTGCTTTCATTGAAGCAAAATCTGCCACTTCCTTTCAGAAAAATGTTTAGGTGAAAAAATGAGCGATTGCTGGTGCATCTTTTAAATGATTGCCCTGAATGCATTTCTGAAAAACTCTAACATTCTGCAAATTTGCATGTGTGTGAGATGGGGGTATGGAGTGACTGAGGTGCTGGGGATGCCGAGATCTTATTGGGGGCAACTGGGTCTTTAACCTCAACTGGACTGTGATACTGGGTCTCATAAGCACTGGTCTGGTGGCTCTCAAGGACTTTCAGAGACTGTTTATAAGGCAGCCAGGTTTCTAGGAGTGGAGATCAGATCCTTGTATAGGAATTTCTGACATGAATACACAGTAATCACAAGTTTTAGACAAAGCATTTACTTAGCTCAGGGTCTTTTGACCTTCAAGAGTCCATGAAAGGGTCAGGATTATGGCTTTTTGTTTTTGTAGCTGGCTTTGCTCTGAGCTAGTGATTGACACCCAGGATCTTGGCATGGTCATTCTAGGGTAAAGATTTTCACCCAATGACTTCTATTTCCATGTCTACATGACACCCTGTTTGACTTGAGGGTAGTGTTTCTCAAAGTGTGATTCCTGGACTCAGCAGGCAGCAGCATCAGCCTCACTGGGAGGAACTTGTTCGAAATGCACATTCTCAGGTTCCACCCCAGACCTACAGAATCAGAAACTTGGAGGATGGGATCACTCAGCAAGCTGTGCTTTAACAAACTCTCAACAAGCTGTGTTTTAACAAGTTCTCATGCACATTAGAGTTTATAAACCATTCTAGGAAAGTGGGCTAACAATGCTTAAGGGCTTCTGTGATTACTGAAGTAGGCTTATGGTATTTATTGTCATACAACCATGCTTGAATTTAGGGGTGATTGTTATATTTAAGGATGAAAAAATCAGGCTCAGGATTTTAGGAACTTGCTGGAGATCATGAAACTGGTTGAGTAGCAAAGTCAGGCTTGTGAACTTAGATCTTTCTGATCCCCAAACTTGTTTTTTCTACTCTACCATCATGGCTCCAAATCCACTTCCCATTGGTACAGAAGGGAACCCAGTTGGTTCTTCAATGTCTTTAGAATTAACGGCCTCTTCTTAAGAAGTAGATGAATATAGCTGTTTGCTAAGCTGTACTGCTGTAGGGCTTTATTGTCATGTGCTTCAAAACTTTAATCATTTATGTAGAAGCGTTGGGCCCATGAACATTCATTCACTCTGCTGATGAAGGTCAAAGTAAGTAGAAAATAAGAAGGAGCAGATCTAGAATAATGGAGAGCATGTGTACCAGGAGTTAGTAGGCCTGGGTGCAAGTCTGTAGTTTAATGGGCATTTGACCAAGTCACCTAATTTCTCTGGAGCTCAATATTTTCCCATCCGTAAAATGGGAGAAGCATATTGCCTCTGTCATGAGGTTTTGGAGAGGGTCAGATGAGAGAAGGTAGAGGAAAATGTCTTGAAATTCCAGTGTCCTTGAAATTTAGAGGCATACTGCTGTGCATATAATGAGGAGATGAGGATTCAGGATAAAGTTATCTACAATCCTCAATACCATGGATGCTCTTTCTCTGTTTTGGTTTGTTTATACCATAGAGATGAGAAACCTTCTGGGACAGTCAGTTAAGTGTATCTTTGGCAGATAAATGAATCATTTTCAGGAACAGTGCCAGCCCTCATAAATGATTGTGGCACTGGGAAAGGTTTGGGATTATGTGTGACCACAAGAGATAGAGTCTGTGAAAAATGGTCAGGTTTGCTAGTGGTGATGGTGGGCAAGTAAACGGTGTCAGACCAGGGAGCGTCCAACTCTAGAGAGAAGCTGGAGATCTGGAATGGGACAGAAAATGGGAGAACAGGCCTGGGGATCTGAAGGGCTAACAGACAGGTGACGTCCAGGGGTTGTCTGGTAACCTGCAGGGGAGACTCAGTCATAGGGAAATTATATATCTTCTTCATGGAGGCCAACTATGACTCTAAATTTGAAACCTTCTTTCTCTTTATTCTGTTTACTGCATTTTCAATAAATGTTAGATATTGTAATTAAATTGTTATTTTTAAAAATACTAAATGTAAGGTACTGAGATAGGCATTGCTTGTATATCTTACCATTGAATCCTTAGAATGACTTTGGCATGTTGGTGTTACCATTCCCACTTGACAGAGGAAAGAATGAGCTCCAAGATGGTCAAATAACTTGCCAAAAGGACATAGTGAGTGGCAGAGCTGGGACTAGGTCATTGGGCTGCCTGGGCTTAGGCCAGTCTTCTTCCCCTCTTCCTAATGGTGGGCTGTGGGCTCCCAAGAGGTCACAGCTGTAGAGACTAGATCCAGTCCTCATGCAGCTCGGAGGGTGGCTCTTGGTACCTGAAGCTCCCCAGAATCACAGGTACCTGGAAGACTTGACAATCTCTCTTAAATCTGGTTGATCAGCTTTATTTTATCAGTTCACATTGCACTCCCCACTCCGTGCTCTATTCATACTGAATTTCTGTTCCTTCCTCAAATACTATGCACTGTTATGACCCTGGTCAGATGTTTCTCAAATTGTGACCTGAGAGCAACCTACTTGTTAAAGATGCAAACTCCAGATTTTCATGTTAGACCAACAGAACCAGAATCTGAGAGTGAGGACCAGCAATTTATTTCAAGAATTAACCCAAAGTGATTTGTCTGAACATGAAAGTTTGAGAACCACTGGTCACCTTTGTATATGCCGTGCTCCATTCCTAGAGTGCTCTCCTTGTGTTTCCAACTTCCTGTTCCTCTGCCTTTTCTACCACAGGAATAGCTTCAAATGCTACCTCAGATGTCACCTCTTTTGTGAAATTTTCTTGGTTCCTCCCTAGCGTAGTTAGCAACCCCTACTTTATTCTTCCTACCAATTTATTTCTGCCTCTATTAGAATATTTATCTTGTAGTCTACTTAAAATAAATCTCTGTCCTCTCTACTGTGAATTCTTTGAGAGCAAGGAGAGTGCCCTATTTTCATTCTCCCCAGTGCCCAGCACAGTGCGTGATATCAAGTAATACCCAGCAAATGTTTGCATACAAGAAGGCAGGAAAAGGCAGGCCTCAGTCCTAGAGGAACTTGGGTAGTGGGCAAGTACACAGCAAGGGCCTAGTTATTTACTCTAAGACATGAGGCTGGGTCCCTGCTCCATTCTGATGAGGAAGGCTAACATTCAACTCTGAAAACTAAAGGAAAATCACTGAAAAGCAGGCCCTCTTAAAACTCCTCATTGCTTGATTGAGAATTGTCTTCAGACCTACAACTGGGGGTCATCTGCACCAACTCATTTTCAAATGCTGGGGAAGAGGTGGAGTCATGCAGACCATCGTTTCAGCATCCATGGATTAAGTTTTTGATGGCAGAGGTTCTGAGATCTGGATTTGGGAAGCCTTAGTGGTTGTTACTGAGTTGGAAGGAGGGTTGTTTGAAATGTGGAGATACCACCATGCTATTTTCATGTATGCAATTTGCTCTGGAAGGATAAGGAAGGCCCCTCAATCAGATTTTAGATAGGAGATGAGGAGTATCATTGTTCTGCTGGTGTTTATGACTCAAAGCCTTTTAAGAAATACCTGCTGGGTTTTAACCAAGGATGCATAGCAGTGGGGGTTACCCATAGGAATCCTGATGTCATGGTTTCTACTGGATTGTGAGCTCGTTAGAACCTGTGGCTTTGGTTACTTTGGCCAGGCCTTGGAGAACAGCTGCTGAAATGGTGTCTGGATGAGGACGAAAGTCAACTGTTGTTTTTTTTGTAAATGCTACTTTTTTTTTATTCGATCACTTCATTCCAAGAACTTTCTCTTTTTTTATTATATTTATCACGTTATAAATTCACCTACAACAATTTAGATGGAAGAAAAAGTAAGGGAAATTATTTTTGTTTACTGGGAACCATTAAAAAGAGAGGCTATTAAGGATCATTGTTGTTTCAGTTAAGTTTCAACAACAAATGTTAGAAGTACCGGTAAAGACCATAGCATTCCCATTCCTGGGTAATTTGTTTCTGCCCTTGTTTGCCTACATATGTTTTAAGACTTTCCAAGGTGGTTGTTTCTATTTAAGGCACATCATCTGTGGGATTCTGAAATACAAACCAGTTCTTTGAAATTTTTGATAAAGCTCCATTCTTAATAACAGGAGGGTTTCAAATGCCCTCATAGTCACTTGGCCATCTGTAAATAAATGAAGTTCAATGAGGAAAATAGCATAAGGAAGCCGTTTTGGTTACTATTTCCATTTTGTTCATTCACATCATCAGTTTCAAGATGACAAATATAGTAAGAGTGTGAGAACACTTTTTTTTTTAAGTACTGGTATATTTTGAAACTTGGATCTGAGTTCAAACACTCAATCTAAAGGAGACTTATGATTCAAATGTGAGTTATTTATAGTCTTTGTCACTTTCCAGAATTTAAATTTATGTTGGGATAAAACAAACTCAGGGCTACATTTGAACAACAATGGGGCACATTCTTCGTTTTGATTTACTTATTCTTCAAGTAATGGCTCATGCATTCTATGTTTGAGACTATGGGCGGTAGTCCTGGGTAGACATGGATATTAGAATCTCAGGTTATTATTTTATCCTGATGTCCCCTCCTGGATGTATGCCTGATAACTGGGTTGCATTTATACCATCTAAAATGGAAGTGATTCTGATTTACAGCTCAAAATGTGGCTGACTATGCCAAATGGTGAACATTTCATTACTTCAGTTTTATGGGTTGTGTCTGAAGGGGTTTGATTCAGAAAATGGACCACTGGTCAAAGGAGAACGTCTGTTTTCATGAGGCAGTGGTATTGAGTCAGCAAATTATGTATGTCCATCCCCAGAGTGTTAGGCAGACTATCTGTTATAGCTGTCAAGGTCATCTTACCCCATTGGCATGCACACACCTTAATATGCTCACCAAACATTCATAGACAGGCAGACAGGCAGACGTATAGCATGAGTTAGCAAAGTTCTATTAACGAAAAGAAAGCGTGCATGCCACATGGTGAAGTGAGGTTGTGACACACAGCCCCGTGTTCATTCCTTGCCTTCTCTTTCTTACAAATCTTCCCCCAGTGCCAATAGCAATACAGATGGCAAATGAAGAGTGAAGAGAAAGCAGAGTGTGAGCGTGTGAGTCAGTGTGTGTGTCTTCCTCCATGATGGCGCTCTCAGAGCTTGATTCAATCTCTGGCACAATGCAGCCTCTGTAGAAAAGATATTAGGAACAAAAAACAAACTTGAAGATTCAGGAGCAGGCTGCCAGAATTATTAAGAAAAACATTCAGATGATGCCATTAAAAACATATGGGGATTCTATAAAGCTCTGAAAAGAAAATGTTTAATTATGCGCCGTATGCAAAAGCCATCACATTTAGATTAATACTGAAGCCTGAAACTGTGTGGGGCTTAAGTAGTCCACAGTGATGCATCAATCTTTTTACTCCTTTAAAAATAATGTTTTTCTTTTGCTGATGACAAATACCTTTTAAACTGTTGAGATCATGCTGCTATAGTGATACATGGACTTTAATGAAGTCCAAAGTCACTAACAAAAGTTTCCAAATTAACTTTTCAAGGTCTCTCTGAGTTAGATTTCTTTCCTTCCCTACAATTTCTACTTACTTCCCACCCTCATAGGAACTCCCCCTTCCTCTCTCGATCACACAAAGGTTGCTTATGCTGGTGGGATGGTTAGAAATATGCAGTTTTGAGTAGGTTTCCTATTTTAAGACACTGTAATGAGTCATTGCTCAATTTTTAGGTGTTAATAGTTTCAGTGATCTTGATTTCATTTCTCAATAGCTCACATTAGAAGCCTGAAGAAATATAGATCTTTTTTCCCTTTTGAAAAAAATTATTTTATTTTTTAAATAATTTTTCAATTACAGTTGACATCCAATATTATATTAGTTTCAGGTGTACACCTTAGTGATTAAACATTATATAACTTACTAAGTTATCATCCTGATCATCTCATACCTACCTGACACCATACATAGTTATTACAATACTAGAGGACAACCGGGCGAAATCGTGGAAGACCCAGACCCAGCGTCCAGCAGGACCCAGTGTCAAGTCCCCGCCCACCCACACGCTCCTGGCCATGCACGCAGCCCCGCCCACCTTGAAGACAGTTGTGGACGGAGATAAGAATAGTTTCCTGCCCCAAGTTTTCCTTCTCAGGAGCACTTAAATTGACCTTGGTTGGAAGATGAAAATTGAACAGAGCAACACTTACTTTTTTCCCATGAAGAAATCATAAGCAACACTTACTTTTTCCCATGAAGAAATCATACGACATTCAGCAGGTGCCTTTTAGCGTTTGGTAGTGATGGCATGATGGCATCACGGCCACGGGGTTTTTATCATAGAGATTACTGATTATAGTCTCTATGCTGTACTTGATATCCCTATGACTATTCTGCAACAGTTCGTACTTCTTAATCCCTTCATCTTTTTCACTCATCCCCCTAACTCCTCTCCCATCTGGCAAGTATCAAAACGTTCTCTGTACCTATGAATCTGTTTCTGTTCTGTCTGTTTGTTTATTTTTTTAGATTCAATTTTTGTTAGGTATGTATTTATTGCTCCTATTTTTTATCTTTTTCCTTTCTCCTTCTTCTTGAAGACCCTTTAACATTTCATATAATACTGGTTTGGTAGTGATGAACTCCTTTAGTGTTTCTTGACTGGGAAGCTCTTTATAGGTCCTTCACTTCTAAATGATAACTTTTCTGGGTAGAGTAATCTTGGTTGTAGGTCCTTGCTTTTCATCACTTTGAATATTTGTTGCCACTCTCTTCTAGCCTGTAAAGTTTCTGTTGAGAAATCAGCTGATAATCTTATGGCAGCTCCCTTGAAGGTTAAGAACTGTTTTTCTCCTGCTGCTTTTAAGAGTCTCTCTTGGTTTTTAACCTTTGGCATTTTAATTATGATGTGTCTGGTATGGGCCTCTTTGAGTTCATCTTATTTGGGCCTCTCAGTGCTTCTCCAGGTTAAGGAAGTTTTCTGTCATTATTTTTTTCAAGTAGGTTTTCAATTTCTTGCTCTCTTTCTTCACCTTTACAGCATCCTTATGATGCAAATGTTGTTATGCTTGAAGTTGTCCTAGAGGCTCCTTATACTATCGTAATTTATTTTTTTTGGGCATTCTTTTTTCTTTTTGCTCTTCTGATCGGGTGTTTTTTGCTTCCTTTTATCCCAAATTGCTGATTTGATTCTTGGTTTCATCTCCTTTACTGTTGATTCCTTGTAAATTATTCTTCACTTCAGTTAGTGTATCCTTTATTTCTGACTGATTCTTTTTCATGCTGTTGAAGTTCTCACTAAGTTCCTTGAGCATCTTTATAACCATTGTTTTGAACTCTGCATCTGGTAGTTTGCTTGCCTCCATTTCATTTAGTTCTTTTAGAGAGTTCTCCTGTTCTTTCATTTGGGACCCATTTCTTTGTGTCCACATTTTGTCTGCTTCCCTATGTTTGCTTCTATGTATTAGGTATTGCTGCTATGTCTCCCAGACTTGGTCTTTTTGTGGTATGTATCCTGTAGGGCCCAGCGGTGCAGCCTTCCCTGTCGCCTGAGCTTGGCACTCAGGTGTGCCTCTGTGTGGGCTGTGTGCACTGTCCTATTGCAGTTGGGCCTTGACTGCTGTTGGCATCACTGGGAGGGATTGACTTCCAGGCCAATTAGATGCGAGGACAGGACATGACTACAGCAGAGGAGCTGCTGTGTAGGGCTTTGCCCCTTGAGTGTGTTGCTTATGGAGATGGTAGGTTGTGATCTGGTGTAGTCTAAAGCTGTATATTGGGTGCACTGGCTCTGAGGCATCCTGGGAGGTGCCACTGCCTATGCCCTAGTTGGGGCCACCTGAGCTACAGTATGATTTGCAGATGGCTGCTTCTTAGAGGTGCCAAGGAGAGGCCAAGCTATGAACCAAGGCCAGCTGCTGCTAAGTGCTGGGCCTGGGTCCACTTAGCAAGAGGTATGGGACATCCTAAGGCCAGATGCTATTTGTTTGCAATTTGTGAACCTTTGAGAGATTTTCGGTAAGTTTGCAGCAGGAGCCAAGATAGGCAGTTTGCATGAGAAAGCCACTGGAAATGGCATGGGTGGGCCCTCAAGTTGGGTTGGTTCCATCTTGACCAGGGCGGGAAGAACAATGTGAGCCAGGTTGATGGGGACTCAGATATGGTGCCCACATGCTGGCTCTGTGTGTGTGCATGGGGGGAGGGGGGGGCAGGGAGAGGTGTTTTAGAAAAGGAACAATGGCCTCTGTCAGCACTTTTGTCTGGCAGAAAGCTGCCCCTCTAGGTCTGGCCCTAATGTCAGTCAATTCAGTTCCTTCAGGGCCTGGTGCCATTTGAGCTGCTGACCCAGCACTGGAGCTCAGAGGGAGTGAGTTTGAGTAAGTCCACGCATGGGCCCTTCAGGAGGAACTGCCTGGGACTCTAGCAGCCTCTGTCTCACTCAGCCTCAATCCCTGCCAATTTTTACCGGCAAAGTTATGGGGACTTCCCTTCCTGGCATTGGAACCCTGGGCTGGGGGCCCGGGGGTGGGGCTAAGATCCCTCCCTCCTCTGGGGGGACCTTTGCAGCTGAGATATCCCTCCCAATTTTTAACCACCACATGTGGGAGTGGGATCTGCCCGTTTCTAGTCTCTGCCCCTCCTACCAGTTTCAATGCAGTTTCTTCTTTATATCGTAGTTGTAGGATTTCTGTTCAACTAGATTTCAGGTGGTTTTGAATGATGGTTGTTCTGTAGTTTAGTTGTAATTTTGATGTTGATGTGGGAGGATTCAAGTCACCTATGCCACCATCTTGACCAGAAATCTTTGTCCTGTTTAAAATAAATATGAAGACTATTTTTTTTCATCTGAGTCTGATGTGTTTTAGGAACGCTGTAATTTTCTTTAGATCCTTGTAAATATCTAGAATCATTATATTATACTAGAGGCCCGATGCATGAAGATTTGTGCAAGAATGGGCCTTCCTTCCCCTGGCTGCCGGCACCGCCTTCACTCTGGCTGGAGCTGCCTTTCCACCTTTGCTCCAGCCCAGAGCTGCCTTTCTGCCTTCCCATGCTGCCCAGAGGCCCAGAGTAGCTGGGGCAGTGCAGAACACCTGCGTCGTCACCATGGCGATGACGCAAGTGTCCTGCCCCACACCTCGCCACTCGCCACCTGCGTATGCAAATTAACCTGACAGCTTTGCTGGGTTAATTTGCATACTCACTCCTGATTGGCTGGTGGGTGTTGTGAAGGTACAGTCAATTTGCATCTTTCTCTTTTATCAGTGTAGATGGCTTTGTGTGTATGTGAGGAGTGCTCACTGGGAAAAAAAATCAAACTTTGTAGCTAATAGTTCTCTTAAACAAGTATAATGGATATTCTCTGAGTAAATACAACTGAAAACTGCAAAAAATTGTTTGACTTTAGTTACCTGATAACTTTACTCAGTTTTATATTCATACAAGTTTAAATACTGGAAACGTAGATCTAAAGCTTCTCAAAATTAAAAAAATGTGTACAGTTGCAAGAAAAATGGTATAAGCAGATTATGAATTTATTTGAAAATCTTTACTCATCTTACGAAGGTTAGAATGTGTTCTGTTGGAACTAGTTCACCTTGGGGAATTTTATGGATTTAGGCACTTGTGATTTTGATCCCCATTTATTGGGCTAGGCTTCTTTAAGTAAACATGTGGCTTATGAATCTGTGGACAGATTTGTTGCTCACACTTGAATGTGTCAAAATGTTTTCTTAAATGTCAGTCAGGCACATGGCAGTAAAAAATATAAAATTCCTCCCACCCCTTTATGCCTGTCATTTTCTATATTACATATATGATTGAAAATTACAAATTACCAAGCCTGCAATTATTTTTAATAAAGGTGGCAGGCTCTGGAAACCTCACTGGCTTATTCAAATGCAGGTCTGGAAACAGGTTCACCCACGGCCCAGTGCTGAGGCATTTGGATTCAGGCATATTGAAGGCACAAGGATGATTTCAAAAGAAATCTGCTTCTTGATTATGGAGTCCTGAGTCAACCATTGTTTCAGTGTTTTCCTCCCGTGTGTGCTTTTGTGTGAGAAAACTTTACTTCCATTGGTTGAGAGCCAGCTACTTTTTACAAAGAGCCACCTGTTTCTGAGTTTACACAGGATATGTTGGATTTATGTAATACAATAGGATCAATTTAATTATGCTTTTCCTTAAGTACAATGCTACCTGGAATTACTTCACTACCTGATACATGCTCACTCTTTGGAGACCAAAAACAAAACAAAACAAAATAAAAAACCCCACACTAGTTCTGACTTAACTTAGCTTGAAGGTATTTCATTACTCCAATTTCTTCTAATATGCATTAAAGGCTATATACTTTTGGTATGAAAAAATGGCTGTTCTGAACTCCCCACAGTCTCTGTTATTTACAATGTTTCAAAGCTGTAGAATTACTACAAAAGATTTACTCATATAGCAGAGCATGTAAAATTTAAAATCAATAAAGTATATAAATTTTGCTTGTCTCCTTGAATTGATTCCCTACTCTAATAGCTCAGTACTTCAATACTATATACTTTTTTATTTCTAATGTCATTACCCAATAATAATCTCTAGACTTCCTTGCCATAGCTCTGGGGCAGTTCAGAATTTCTAACAACAACATTCTTCACAGACAATTGTCACAGGCAATTGTTACTCCTTGCATACCTCCTAAAAATGAATAGGCACATGAGAAATATTAGTTTGGTTCTGTGATATTAGAAACTCAACTAATTTCTTTTGACATGGTAAATATAGCTGAGCATTTGATTTTGTGGGAGAATAGAGAAAGATTTTAATTTGGAATGTCTTAGCAGTGGTATATTAATCCCACCATATGTCTTTTTTTGTGTTTGTTTTTAAGTAAGAAGAATGAGGTTCCATTTTCTATAATTTTCTAACAAGAGTTCTTCTAACTACAGCTTTGCCTGGAGTTAGCAAAGAAAGCACATGTAAGAGTCAGCTAATGTTGGGAAGGTTAACTTTCTTACCAGTGATACCCAATTTTTTATTCTCTAAGTGTATTCACAAGGATAAATCCCACTTATTTCAGAATTTGCTTATATTTTGCAGAGCAAAATAGAGCTGTCCTTAATAGATTTAGAAATAAAGATACTCCTTGGCAAATGAAAGCATGGGAGGCAGTGAACAATTACCTTTAAATTCACTGGAGTGGTTGTTTGCTTAAATCATGGTAGTATCTGGGTCCCAGAGCTAAAAGGGTTGAGCTGACCTTGGTTTCTTGAAATGCAAAATGTCTTCAAATCCAAACACACTGGTGAAATCTAAACTCACTTTCATTTCTTAATGGCCACTCTCAGCCTGTAAAGAACACAGACAGATGATTGCTTACTTAGGCGTGAAAACAGAAAAGAGGGTCCATGCTTGCGCCAGGTATTTTTGCTTGCTAAAGCAAAGCTTGCTAGCCAATCTCTGTAATTCTTCCTTCTCTTATGTTTGTTTAGTATAGTGATTGACAGAACCCCTAGAAAAACCAAACACACACACACACACACACACACACACGCACACACACAAAACGCCAGAGGATCTTCAATTGAATCCCAGCTCTTCTACTTTGCTTAGTAACCTTGTGCAGTTTTTTAACTCAGAGTCTACACTTGTAAAGTGGGGATTAAGGACTTTGGTCCTACCTCACAGAGAAGTTGTAAAGTAAACATTGTACCATCTGCAGGACGGACCCTGTGCACATTAAGAAGTTCAGAATCCACAGTCCCATATTCTCTTCACCTGGGTTAATATTTAGCCCAAGGCAAAAATTTAGAAATTTCTTATTAATAGCTTTAGGAATAGGATTGTCAGATAAAACACAGAATGGCCACAACAAAAATATATTTATAGGTTGTTTATAAATATGTATTTATATGTTGTTTATCTGAGATTCAAATTTGACTGGGGGCCTAAATTTTTATATGCTAATCTGGCCATCTTCCTCGGGGTTCTGGCGGGAATATTTGCTTACATTGTATAGGTAACAGACTAAAGTAGCTTGGTGGTGGGTATGCAGGGGCCCTTCATGCATCCCAACTGATGGCTAAATACTTAGTCCGGTGTGGCAGCTGCAAGTATCTGATCTTCCATTGCACAATTTCTGTAACAGGACAAACTAAGCCCAGGTTCTCCCTTCTTTACAGAGGGACGTGGGTGTGTGTGTTTATGAGAGGTGTGTGGGTTGCCTGCAGTGGTGAATGTTGGTGGTGAATTTCCACTGGAATGCCATTGCTATGCACTGATCCTTCTTGAGGATTATCTTTCCCTTATCCTACAAAACCAGATTGTAAGATCTAGAGAAAGGACAGGACTCTTTTTGGAGGATACAGGGACTTCTCAGGACCTAGGACTCAGAACTCAGGACCCACGCAGGACCCGGGTGTTTGTGTGGTCCCTGCTGGTGTTCTCCCTGGGCTGGTCTGGAAGGGCAAATGGCTTTTCGATGATTTTCACTTTCTATCTACATTTATCATCAAATTTTGTTTGTTAATTTTTCTGTTACAAAAAGGAGAAAAGAAGTTAGCTAGGCTGGTTTTAATTTTTCAATGTGCAGGCCATTACAAAATTATCTATAATGTGATGTCATCCTTGTCTCCTGACATCTGTTGTGTTGGGAAGGTATTGTGAATACGGCTAATCAGGGTTCTCTACTTTTAAATCTTCAAATGCTGGATCTGGCACTAAATACTGGTTCCTTGTAAGTGTGCAAAGGGGTAGGGTAATTTGTGTGTGTCAATTACTAAAAACACTATTTTAGACATTACTTATAAAATCTGACAAGGCCTAGGTAGTTGTCACACACATCAGAAGATTGATTATGTTACTAAGCTTTCTTTTAAAATTTCTTCTGCCAGAATGGTTTATACCAGCCACAGCTGTACTTTATACTATTACTCATGCTTACATCAATTTGATCACAGGTAGTCTCTGACTACCCAGGACTAAGATGCCTGGAGATCCTAGAAGGACCTGATTTATTTTCCTAGGGTCACTTACCATACATTGGCTACTATACTGTGAACCAGTAGGTTTGGTCCTTGTAAACCATGGCAGAGGGGTGCCCAGTCTATCATATGAATATTGGGCCCCATAAGGAAGCTGAATTCTAATGAACTCCACATACCCTCCAGAGGGCAATCTAGGGTCCTGACTGACATGTGAGAGGTAGTATCTCCAAATGCTGCTGACCCTTTGGTCCCTCAGAAAGAGAAACTGTCCCTTAAGGTCAGAAACTGTCACCTGACTTATCTCTGTAGTGTATTTATTTAGCAAATATTTTTGAATAAGTTTGCCACAGGAAGCATAAACATGAACTTACAGGATTGAGTTTGGTTGTAAATGTAACTTCTACTTGCCCCTCAACATGGAATGCTAAAATTTTTACTTACATGCCTTTTAGAAACAAAAATATTAAGGTCCTGGAGCAGTGTTTTTCAAACTTTAGTGTGCATCCGAATCCCTGGAGCTCTTGCTAAAAACAGATTCCTGGGTCTCACCCAGAAACTCTGGTTCAGTAGGTCTGGGAAAGGGCCTGAGACTATGCATTCCTAACAAGTTCCCAGTTGATGCCACTGCTATACTGGACTGAACCACAGGTCCCAGAGAATTAATCTCCGCCCATCTGAAGACACGAGAGGAGCTGGAGATGTGTGAGAACATTTGGGAGACCAACTTAACCCCAAAAGAAAAGACAGGTCTCTCCTCCAGTGAAAAAGTAGATGCTCATGGGCTTTGGTTTTCTTATTCTTGGAAATGGATGCCAAGAGTGGTGTCCAATAGAGGCAGTCCTTCCTTTAGGGCAAGAGATTATCATGTTCAAATTATAGTGAGCATTTACTGAGTACTTCCTAAGGGACAGGCATACCAAATAATCAAGATACACACCTTGAGTTTGAGTTTCTCAAAGCACAGTGTCTCCAAAACTATTAGGGAAGCAGGCAAAATACGAGTTATGAACAGAGAAGTGGTACTGCTATTTTTTGTTGTTGTTTTTTGTTAATCCTCATTTGAGTATATTTTTCTATTGATTTTTTAGAGAGAGTGGAAGTGAGGGGGAGAGACAGAGAGAGAGAGACATCAATTGTTTGCCTCTTGCATGTGTCCCCATGGGGGCAGGGATTGAGCCTGCAACCGAGGTACATGCCCTTGACCAGAATCAAATCTGTGACCCTACAGTCAATGGGCTGATGCTCTATCCTCTGAGCCAAACCAGCTAGTACAGTACTGCTGATTTTGACCCTCTGACTCAAGACTTCGGACCCAGCTACTCAGACCTTTGAGAACCACACAATCTTTCCTATTATAGTGGTGGTCTCTGGTTCCCCTGTCTCATCCTTCCAGCCCTACCCACATTTTAGTCCTAACTCTATAGTCTCTGTGATTCTTGCTAGTAGTAGCAATGATCACTATTATTCCTCCAATTATGGAGTTTTATTGACAGATCATATGTATTTGCTTTAATTGTCATAGCAATTCAAAAAGTTGGATGATTTTTTATCCTGGCTAAGCATAGTAGTAAATCGAGGCTCAGAGATAGTAAATGACTTGGCCAGTCACACAGCTGGGGTGGTTGGTAGAGCTGGAATTTAAAGCTTATTTTGCTGGGTATCTAAGCTACTGAACAACACATTTCCTCCACTTTTCTACATAGTCAGTATTTTTTTATTAAGATTTTAAATACTTTATAAAAATGACTAGGCAATTGACCAATGCAACCTTTTAGATAATGACTCGTGTTCATATTTAACAACATGGAAAAAGGACAGAAAAACCAAAATGTGGAGTGAGACAATTCTAGAACTTTCAGCAAATAATGACATTTCATGTTCGAAATATGTACTTACCAGCATGCTTTTGTATTAATGAGCTGGTGTGGGTCTCAAAACTCTTCAAAGTAAGATTCATTCTATCATTGTTAGATAGGAAAGATGTAGCCTCCACCCCCTTTTTTTGAGGAAATTGAGGCTTAGAGAGATTGTGGCTCAAGGACATAGTGGACCCAGAATAAGCACTCAGACCCCTGGTGTCCATTTCACTGGACTGGAAGTCCAGGAAAAAAGGAGGTTGGGAAGGGAGCAAGAATGGGAAGATGAATATATTGGTCAGATCCCTTATGTTTGCAAAAAACAGATAACCCAATTCCAATTTGCTTAAAAAAACCCCAAAAAAGACCAGAGATTTTTTTCCTGAAGCAGGTAATTGAGAGGTCAAGGGCAGGTGAATCCATGGATTCAATGATGACATTATAGTTTAAACTCTTTCCATCTCTCTCTTCTGCTTTCCTGTATGGCTTCTTTCTCAGGTTGTCTCTCTTCTGATTGTGAGTTCGGGAAACTGCCAGCTAATAACAAGAACAATGCTTCCTATAGAATTCAGACATTGGCCTTAGGTCACATGTCCAACCTTAAACCAATCACTACAACCAAGGGATGAAATGTTCTTATTGGCCAGGTCTGGGTCATGTGCTCCTTTTTGGAGTCTGCTGTGACATGGGATGGAGCCAACCCCACCTGAACAACAGGTTTGGCAGTGAGAGAGGAAGTTATCTACAGGGAAACAGCTGTTGTTACTAGAAGGACAGAGAATGGAGGCTGAGCAGTCAAAATCATAAGCTTCAATTCCAGTGAGCAGTAGAAAAAAAATGGGCAAAATCATCTTCCTAAGCTTTTGCTTTTTAGAATCCAAAAAGCAAAAAACACTTGGGGTTGTTTCTCATTTAATTCAGCCAGTGGTTTTGGAATTAAACTATGATGGCCCTTCCACCCCCCACCATGTGATTTTTTTCCCCCTAAAAGTCAGGGAAATCCCAGGAAAAATCTTCTAAACTTTATTTTAAAAAGCATTCTCTTGGGGATGCTTTTGGATAACTCATGTCTGATTGTTTCCCCTCCTCAGGAACTTAGGTTCCTTTAAATTAAGTTAGAGGGCACCAGGTTTATACTTGTCAGCTATTTTCCTATCAACATTTTAATTAAATAGCTATGCATAATTGGATGTTCAGTATCTTACTTCTCTGTTGGAATGTAAACTCCTTGAGGTAAAGGCTATTTCTGTATTTTTTTATTGTTGAATCCCTAGTACTTAGCACAAGTGTGACTGAATCCATGGATCAAAATCCTTCGGCTCTCATTATTTTGGGGGTGTCCTTATGAGTAACAGCTGCCATTAACTGTGACTTAGGTGTTCTTCCATTGCAATGTTTTGAAATAGCATACTTTTAGAGATTTTTGTCTAATAGATTATTGAAAAACAATGGGGTTCAGAGTGTGTTTTAGGCTGACTTGAAAAGAGAGAAAGAATCTGTTTGTATAATCCATAGAGGACACTCCTCCCCCCCTGGATAACTGTCCTGGGACAAGCCATTTTGGGTAAGTCATCACAAAATTCAAAGATGCAATCTGCTTAAAAATAGTAGCAAAGTACCATGTTTGGAAAAATCCATTGTCTTATAAATGAAACGAAAGGACCACAAACCCAACTATTGATAATTTCTAGCTGAAATCCAACATCTGGGCAAGATTTCTGAGGTCCATTTCCTCAACATGCCAAATAGCTCATCTGGAAGCAGTCGGCCAAGATTTAAGAGGTGATAGTGGTCCCTTTACTCATTCAGTCTTTGGTCTCCCTGAAGCTTCCTGCCAGGGCAATGGTGAGTGATAATTGCTTCTGGGTTTTTGTAGTGTGGTCCAAGGTATTTTAGGTGTTTCCGTTGACCATTAGATTTTATCTAGAACATTATCCATGATGACAATTGGTTACTTTCAACCGGCTTTGAGTTGATTGGTAACCTGAAGAGAAAGCTCCTATTGCCTGTTCCACGACACTTATAACTTCCTACCATTCACGTAGACTCTTTTCACTTATCCGCATATTGCAGTATTTATTGTCTGTTGTTGCTTAGGTTTAAAAAATTGAGTTATGAATTCAAATCCTTTACCTGATCAAAAGCAACTAGTGCCCAGATTTCCTCTGTGAGCCTTCCCACGAAGAATTGACCTAAGAAAAACACTGATTTCCCAGGAAGATGTTTTCATCTACCTGACCTTGGAAATACAAGTTAAAATGTTGCACACCCTTATGGTAAACAGATTTCAGAAGATGATTCATAGCATGATGATTAAGGGCTCAGTTTTGGAATTAGACAAACCTGGTTGGACGCCTAGGCCTGCTGCTTGTGGTTCTGACATGGAGGGGAAGATCTTTTAACAGCCCTGAGTCTCAGAGTCAAGACAATGCAAGTTTAGCATGGGGCTGAGGTTACATAGGAAATGATTCATAGATGTTACCTTAAAAAAAGATGGACTTTTATTGCTAAAAATGTATCTTGAAAAAGAGGTGGAAGGAATCAAGTATACTATTCATTGGTGTAAAAATCAGATATGATTCATGTAGAAAGAAAATAAAATTGCATTGGAACAAATTACTTTTTAAAAAGTGATGCTTCTTCAGCTTTGGTTGAGGGTCAGTTTAATACAGTCATATGAAGAGTATCTGTGTATTTTCCATAAAATAGTGACAGAAGATACCCAATATTTTATTCAGAGTTTCTTAAACAACAGTTAACAGAAAGTTCTTTTATTGTATAATGAGAATTATATATAACCCATTTTTACTTTGTTTTTCATGAATCTAAACACTAAATTCAGTGCTCAAATGGTACTATTAAGTCTTAGCCATATTAAGTTTTTTTTTTTTTCTGTACTACTCCATGAATTTTGGACTTCTATTTGAATAGTTTTAGTGTTGATGTGTGTTTTATCTTGAGATGCCTACATTCTTTGGGGAAGAAGGAAGTTAAATTATGTAAGAGATGCCTGCTAGAGTTTGTCTATAATATTTTAGCTTTTTTTTTTCTCAAGTAAATACCAAAATTGGCATTTGAAAAATGCTTTGAACTCTTCCAGAGGAAAAGTACTATGTAATGTTAATATAAAATATTTATTTTCACAAGTACAAATAAAGCCTGCAAGATATTCCTACAAAGAAGGCTCCCTCTGTCGTGTATGCTGGAGTGAGAGACTTTTATGATGTTTTTACTTTGTGATATTTCAGGTTTTTTTTTAAATTTTAAGTTATTAGGCTTAAGTTATTAGGCTCAAATATACAAAGGATTTTATCTGAAAATGCTGGCTAGTTTGAATATGAACTAACACAGGCAGAATGGGGTGGTGGAAAAAAACTCATGTTTTAAAGTCAAACTGAGGTTCATATCCCAACTCTACCACCTGCTAAATAGATTAGCCTTAATTTTCTCTTCTGTAAAATGGTGATAATAATATTTACTTTATATGGCTGAACTGAATATTTACTTTGTATCAATCAATGATGACTGCTATTTGCCTAGGCTGCCGGCTCTATGGGAGTTGGCTAGCTCCCAGCTGCTCAGAAACTTGGGTAGACATTATGGAGTGACTGAGTTGGGATTGTCATGAGAGCATAAAATAATATTATTCTTCAGGGTCTGGCCAAGGGCAAAGTCCCCTAGCAGATCCCTTTTTTGTTTTCCACCTTCAACCCAAAGGACCACAGGGGAGCTGCCACTATACTGGAAGGAAAGACGAGGTTGGATCTTTTTGGCAGGAGTTTTACCTGGTGCCCCTTCTTGTCATTCTTGGAAGGCACTGCTCTTCTAGTTGTGAATATGTGTGGAGCTGCTGTGAACACTTATTTTCCTTTCTTTAAGGCAGAATTATCCATAACTGTGTCTACTGGGATTACATTTATTTTTTTTATTGACTTTATTGGGGTGATACTGGTTAACAAAATTATGCAGGTTTCAGGTGCACAATTCCACAGCACGTCATCTGGACACTGTATTGCTTGCTCACCACATCAGGTCAAATCTCCTTTGGAGTGTTCACCAGCAAGGCAGAAAATTATATTCCTTATTTCTATTTATTCTTTGAGTTGAATTGTATATTATGGAAAAGTTGATTTAAAAATATATTGGCTCTCAGCCCTGGCCAAAGAGCTCAGTTGGTTAGAGTGTCATCCCTGTATGCCAAAGTTGCGGGTTTGATCCCTGGCCAGGGCATATACAAGAAGCAACCAATGAGTGTATAAAAGGATGGAGCAATTGATCTCTCTCTCTCTCTCTCTCTCTCTCTCTCTCTCTCTCTCTCCCTCTCTCCCTCCTCCCCCCTACCCCCCTCTAAAAAAATCAACAAAATAAAAAATATATATTCTGACTCTCAGACATTTTAAAGGGTTGCTTTAATGTATGTGATTGGAGGCACCAAGATAATGTGGAAGCCCCTGTTGTGTCTCTCGTTTATTCACCCATTCCATGCACATTCATTGAGCATTTGCCGTGTGCTCAATGTTGTTCAAAGTGCTGAGGAGAGAATGAGGACAGCACGTGGACCTTTCCCAAGTACACTTATTTTTACAATAAAACCTAGCACTGTTATACATTTTAAATTATCTTGCTTTGGATCCAGATATCTGAATGAAAGGAAAGATTTTGCCATTCAAGGCTTCAATGGTTAAGTGTGGGCACAATTGCTTCTCCAACCATCCTGATTCCACTCCAACCAACCACTTTTTAGTGGGTGCTGAGGATTCCTGTTTAATTTTGTGCCCTCGAAGCCTTTGCTTTCACATGCTCTGGGCTCCTTGCAGGCCAAACCTTTTAGTCCCCTTTCAAGCCCCCAACCATCCACCACTGAATAAGGCAGAATCAGCTTGACAAACTAATTTATTTTGTAAAATGTTATATTTCCTTTGATTCTCTGCTTAAGAGCTATAGACATTTTGGCTGGTTAGTGTCTCTTTTTTTGTTTGGAAAAGTTGCATTTTATGAAATCCTCTGGTAAGATCCCTTGCACTTGAACTAAAGCAGCTTTTTGTGAGTGTACAAAGAATTTGAGTGTTCAAGCACTGAACTTTTTTGCACACCCTAAAATGTAAAAGTATGTACTAGATTACTGACATGGTTTCCTTATGACCCTTTCAACTCCTTTCCCTCTAAAATTAGATTTTCTTGTTTGGGTTAGTAAAGCAATGCGGCTGCAGACCCTCATAGAGCTATTGTGAAATATTAGGTCTGTATTTCCGGAGGCGTTAGCCACTGGCTGTAACCCAATTCTGATGAGAGAGTGAGTTGTAGATACGACTGACATTACAAATGCAATGAAAGTAAAAGCAACCCCCTGAAAAAAGAGCAGGCAGTTATTTCAGTGGTGGGAAGAAGTTGCAGGTGTGCCTGATGTTTTTAAAGCTCTCAATTATTGATCTTGTCCTAAAACGTAGAAATAGAACCATTAAGGTGTCAGTGTGACCCGGATGACAGATGTTTATTGTCCATCTTTAAACTGTACTTAGCACTAAAATGTATATGTAATGCATGCAAAAAAAGCCAGCTTTATCACACTTCCGCATGGTTTTACAGGAAAGAATTCATTCTTTCATTCATTTTCCTCTTGGCTCTCCTCCCTCTTTCCTGCCTCCACCTCACATTTATTCCCTTTGCTAATTGTTAGAAATTCCTACTGGACATTCCAACCGCTAGCTGGCAGACATAACAAACACAAAATTTACAACTCTACAATAGAAATATCTCAGAAGACAACTTTTTTTTTTTTTTAACCTTCAGTAACCACTGCCTTCTGAACTATGTAGCTCACACAGTGAGTGAAGCAAGTTAAAGTACTATAACACCTAGGGATTTTAGTTCAATTTCACTATAACCTCAATTTTACTACCATAAGTCAAGTTTGTCATCAGAGAGTTCCACATTACACTTGATGGGTAGATTCATCTGCCTTCGCTCTGTGCATGTGGTCGATGCATGAGCAGCAAGGTGGTAATACATCTTTATTTAAGCCAAGACTTGGATTCAGTCCCAAATGACATAATCTCCTATAAGCTAGGAAATCTGCTATAGACCACAGAAAGTTATGGGGTGCACACCTGTTCAGAGGATTGTAGTCAAAGGATAGTTAGCTGCATTTCATCATCATCCTGGGGGAACAAAGTCACACTTGGCAGGAGTTGGACCTGGGCCTAGAGCTACTTGAAATTTTTATATAACAAATTAGAATATTTGATAGGGTTGTAGCAAGGAGTCTGTATTCTAGGTAAGAACGAATGTTTGCACAGTGTTACTATCTGTGCCCAGCCATAGTCAGGAGGGATTGGATGGAGAAACTAAGGCAGATGAATGAACTATGGTCTGTAGTAATTCAGGCTCCTGATGATGGAAGCCTTGAAAATGGAGATGTCTATGAAGGAGGAAATGGAAAAGAGAAGGTAGGATGCTATGGAAAAAGAATTGACAATCTCACTGATTTTACTAAGTTTGTCCACTCATTCACTGATTCTTTCATTTTTTTTGCTCATCTGTAATAATAAAAGCATAATATGCTGATTAGACTGGACGTCCTTCCAGATGACCTTCTGGACGAAGCTGCGGCAGAGGCGGCTGCCACGGCAGGTGGGGGCCGAGCCCCTTGCACTAATTTCATGCATCGGGCCTCTAGTATATTAATAAGTGCCTCCTATGTTCTAGGTACTCTGGCAGACACTTTGGACAAGGCAATTAATAAGAAATATATGGTTCCTCACTATGCGAAAAACTGAAATTAGGGGCCAAGGAAAATGATTTCTCAGAGGTAAAATTAGGGGTCAGGAGAATGGTGTTTCTTCTTTCTAAGATGGGAGGATCAGGAGGGAGACCCTGAAAATGACTGGTTCTTCAGACTGACTGTTTGAATTGACATTGTGCTGTAGGTACCTCCCACAGAGATGAGGTAAAGAATTAGAATTAGGCCTTAAAAATTCCCAGTTACCCACTGATGGCAAGAAATTGCAACTTTAGACCAGATTAGCTTTTTTTGGAGAGTGACTAAGCAACAGGCTTGAGGGTAAGTCTCCATGGCATAGGGCTTGGGGTATGGCAGGGCAGTGTAGTTGAGGAGCTAGAGACCAAAGGAGACCATTTGCACAAAATAGTGTGGACCTAACAAACCAATTATGACCAAATTATGAGAAATACACCTGGAACTCACTTCTGTAAGGAATGCATTTAGGGAACAAGCCTGTTGATCAGATTGCAGCTAACTGGAGTCAGATTAAGAAAATGATCTGGACCTAATATAGTAAATGTCTTAATAATGTGGAAGAAACAAATGGGGCCTAAGCCCTTATACACATTATCTGCTGAGTGCTTTGGTTGTACTGTGGGAATTGCAAGATATAGAGGAGTGTGTCCAGAGAATTACATTTAAAGCAATCTATGAGTTGGAAGGCAGGAACCTATAAGACAAAAAGAATGTAAGTTCTTTAGGAAAGAAAGCTGAAGGGGCAAAATAAATAAGTTATTAAACATATGTCTAGTGACTAGATGCCAGATTCCCTGAGAATACTAAAAAGAAGTGTTTACTTACTAATACTAGAACTCCGGAGTAGGTGTGGGAGATTTAAAAAAATGTTTTTCCCACATATTTGTATTGATTTCAGAGAGGAAGGGAGAGGGAGAGAGAGATAGAAACATCAATGATGAGAAAGAATCATTAATTGGCTATCTCCTGAACACCCCCTACTGGGGATTGAGCCTGCAAACTGGGCATATGCCCTTGACTGGAATCGAATCTGGGACCCTTCAGTCTGCAGGCCAATGCTCTATCCACTGAGTCAACCCAGCTATGGCGGTGTGGGGAACTTTGGTTCTGGCCTGGCCTTGCCACCTGTGTGCTATAAGAGCTAGTTATGTTAAATAGTCCAATAGCATTGGGCCACTGTCTTCTTATTTATAAAATATAGAGATTGACAGATGATCATTACTAAGGCTACAACCTGTAAAAATTGATGGGTTACAATATTAATTATTGTTGTAACCTATTGAAATTCAGATACCCAAGCCTAAGTGATTTGAATGAAAGTCTGATGTTGTTTCTGTAAATCTAGGACATAAAATGAAACTAAAGGGTACTTTGCTTAAGAAAAATCTGCTCATTGACCCTAACATGAAAACATTTCAAAAATAATGATTAAAAAATAAATCAGATTTTGTATACCAGTTAAAATTTGCCTGCCATCTTTGGAACAGGTCTCCATTTTAACCGGGGGTGGTTTTTTAATGCTCAAATTTGTTTTTCTTGATTCAGTGGCAAAGGATGCCGATGCCTTCCTGCTGAAGGCTTTTCCCAACACCTTTGCCACGTCTGCCCTCTGGGGATTTCAGATAACAAGCCAGCACCAACTTGGCCCTCTACACTTGGCCCCCTCTCCCTGCCACAGTGTTCAGCAGCTTGGATGAAAATGTGTCTGCAGAGATTAGATATTCCAGTGACCACAGTGCATTTTTCTGCTCAGAAAGCTATCTCCCCATCAGCCCTCCACCTCTGGTTTATCGGGAGGAGAGTACAGACAGATAACATCCTTGCAATGTGACCCTGACCTTTGTCAACCTTTGTTAAGGCTTCATCTGAAGTCAGGCCTAATGTTTGTAAACAGGATGTAATTAAGGCTGGGAACTGACAGGGTCTGACATTAAGACAATGCAGAGCTGGCAGGGAATGGCCTGTCAGATGTCAGCTCGCATTGTGTTCTAAGTGCCTTCATAATAATTAGTGTCCTCTGTCTGAAGGAAGTTCGCTCAACTTGGATTAATCTGTCACAGTGTGGAGGCCATCCTTGGGAGGGCAAGTGTTTCCTCTGATAAACCTTAGAACAAGTATGAGAAAAAAAGCAAAGAGACTCAAAGAAAACTGTGAAAGTCAAGACTGCTGGTGACAGGTGCTGCCTGAAAATTAGAAACAGGAAGTAGGAAAAAAAAAAAAAAGAAAGTTCCCCCTGCCACATCCCAATCACAAAGTAAATGCTCAAGTTCCCCATGGTCCTCCTGGTCTGTGTGCCGTGAGTACACACAGGAAGGCAAGTGTTCAGAAAAGTCTGTGCTTACACATATCTTAAACATATTGCTTGGCTTTTGCCCTTAATTAGCACAATGTGTGTGTGTCAGAGATTGCCCGCACCTCATGAGAGAATTTACATGTACCATGTAATGGATCCAAAGAGGCTGAATCTGCTTTCTGTTATTAGAAGACAGTCATTGAGCATCTCCTGGTAGTTGGTGTAGTACAAAGCTAGTCAAGAAGAGGTTGTATGTGTCTTCTTGACTTTCTAACTTGGGCAGATGAGCCCAATGCAACAGGCTGCTATCAATAGCCTTTTGAGTTGACTTGGCTTCTTTTCTTGCTGAATCTCAGAAGTCACCATAGAAAGAAGACTCAAATGGATACTTGTACACCAATGTTCACAGCAGTGTTATTAATAATAGCTAAAAGGTGGAAACAACCTAAAGACCCATCAATAGAAGAATGAATAAACAAATGATGGTATATCCATGCAACGGAATATTATTCAGCCTTAAAAAGGAAGAAAATTCTAATACATACTACAGCAGGGATGAATCTTGAAAACATTTTGCTAAGTGAAATGAACCAGTTACCAAAGGAGAAATACATATGATTATACTTTTAGAGGCACCTAGAATTAGGCAAATGCATAGAGATAGAAAGTAGCATGGTGTTTACCAGGAGCTAAGGGAAGAAGGAAATAAGGGGTTGTTTAGTGGGTACAGAGTTTCCGTTTGGGATGATGATAAATGTCTGGAGGTGGATGGGAGTGATGGTTGCACAATAATGTGAATGCACTTAATTGTGCATTTAAAAATCTACACTTGTACATTATACTTTTTGTGTAATATACACTTAAAATGTGCACAATGAAATTGTACACTTAATAGTTAAAATGGTAAATTTTATCATGTATATTTGGCCACAATACTTTTTTAAAAAGTAGTCATAGAAAAATAGACTTTTCAAGCTGGATGGGCCTTCAGGATTTCTCCACTTCACTATCATATCAGGGAGGTGACAGGATCCACCCAGTGTCATGCCAGGAGCTGGTGAGAGAGTTGCTGCTGACAAATGAGCCACTCATTTTTTAATACCAAGTTCTGTTCTGACACAGATGACCCTTTGCTACTCAGGTTTTGTGGGGGAAGATGAAGCTCTGAGGCACATGAATGGCAGTTCTCTGTGGCATTTATTTGAGTGTAGAACTTAGTGACTATTTGTACTTATTGGTAATTTTAAAGACTTATTTATATATATAAAAGGCTAATATGCTAAGTGTCCCTCCCACTGTTCAGCTGGTCGCTATGACATGCACTGACCACCAGGGGGAAGATGCTTAATGCAGGAGTTGCTGTGACACGCACTTGCCATTTTCAGAGAAACAGCAGCACGGACCGGGCACCAACAGAGCAACACTCGGCTTCCCCAAGTGGGACACGAGCCTCGCCACCACCCCAGAGTGACACCCCACCAAATCGCAGCCAATGCTGCCAAGACCCCATGGCACAAAATGTGGCCCACAGCCCAGGCCAGCCCGGAAACAGTGGCTATGGGCACTGGGTAATGACATCACATAGCAATGCCTGGCTTCCTCTCTCTAGCGATGACTAGCCTCCTTATAGTTTCTTCAGCCAAGGACACAACTTGCTTTATAGCCAGGTGGAAACATTTACACTTTAACCAAATGTCTGTGAAGCATTTTCCTATGCCTCATCTCATTTGATCCTCACAGAAGTCCTGGAGTAGGCAGATAGGAGACTCGGTGGAATCCTATTTTCTTTTCATTAGAGATCTAGAAAGTTTAGAAACTTGATCCGACTGAAAAGAAGTAAGAAAATGACTTCAGGTTTTCTCACTGCGCAGAATATAGTCAAACACTGCTGCAGTTAAATATTTTACCCTTTGTTCTCCCTGCGTGATCTACAATAATAATCTGCTTCATATTGATATTCATTGCTGTGTTGCTGACAATTACCTGAAAGAGAAGTTGGGGTGCTTCACTGGGCTGGAAAAAGTTTAGCTACACCAGAAAGCAGGTCTAATTAAGGAAGTTTATTCTATATATATAAAAGGCTAAGTTGACTTGCACATGCGCGATACATATAAAGCTCTCGCTGGTGCCAATTGCATGGGTGTGTTTCCATTTGTCATTGTCGATTGTGAATTTGGTTGACACTCTTATTGTAGAGAAAGGGCAAATAGCGATATTAAAATATTTCTTCTAATTAATTTCCTTTCAATGTGCACGAATTCATGCACTAGGCCACTAGTATTTGTATATGATTGTTCTGTGTCTCTTTCAACTTCATAACTTGATATTTCCATGACTATATAGAGGCAGGATGACTGTAAGGTCATTGGTAACTAAGACTAATATCCTTCACACCAGGCACTGAATTTTCCATTGGGTTCTGATAGGTTTAAAAGCATCCTGATTATCAGTGAGAAACCAAAGAAGCCATAAAATAGCTCCCAGTGGAAGAATGGCCAGAAAGGAATATTACATCAAAGAGGCAACAACTTTGAAGATGTAGTTTGGGAAAGTAACTATTTTAGGAAAAAAATAATTTCATTTTATTATTTTTCTAGTTGTATGACTTGCTTAAATCAGAAGATGGTGCTGCTCATATAAATAATTTCCCTTTACATTTGCCTTAGATAAGGTCACTGAACTCATAGGATTGACTGGTTGTATAAGGGGAGTCAGGCAAAAGTGTGTGTGTGTGTGTGTGTGTGTGTGTGTGTGTGTGTGTGCTATCTTCCTTTGCTTATTAACATACTGAGAAAATTTTTGGGAACTTAAACTTCAGAAGATAATTCCTTTTCTTCTTTTTGTCCTCCCACCTTTCTATTAAAGTGAAGCTACTATCAAATTCTTCTTTGGGTTATTCATTCACTCATTCTGTCCCACCCACCCCCATGTCAGATATTACTGTAATTAATTACTGGCATACGCTGATGAAATGTAGCGGGGGTGGGGGGGGGGGTGGGGGAGAAAATGAGGAATACTCAATATTCAACAAAACAACTGGGATTGTTTTCTCCAGGTCCTCTTGCCATAATTGAAAGCATACAGATGACTGAATGAGGAGAAACCCTTTTCAAGTTATACACATATTATAACACCAGCCTCCAACATTCCTTAGAAGTAGCTATCATTTACTGAGAACCTACTATGTTCAAATATTTTTTTATTTATTTTTTCAACATTCCCCTACAGGAGTTATTTTCTTCATGGTCCCAACTGAAATTTAAGAGGCCAAAAAACATTCCCAATGGTTATGCATTAAGAAACTGTAGTGTCGGGATTTAAGCTAAGATCGGACTCTACCCTTTCTCTAATGGTAGACCATTTATTATTGGATAGAAATGAAGAGAAGGGAAAGTAAAATGCTATAAAACTTCTCTTTTCCTTTTCTACCCCTTCTAACTGAAAGCCTATACCTTAATAGAGGAAAGTTAATTTCGGACTCAGTTGATGAATTCCCTAGCACTCTAAGTAGATTGGCATGGAGGCAATAGTGGGTACCAGCCACCATCAGCCTGACGTCAACTATGTTTTCAAAGAAAAGGTAAGAACTATCAAATTAAGCTACAATAGGTTAATTTCCCATTACCTTGAATTAAATTGTCCACTTACATACACGTGTTTGCAGGCTATATCCTGAAGACTATCACCAGCTTAGCAGTAAGAGAAGTGTCCTGTAGCCGCTGGCAAGGGAACAGATCTTTTCAGAAACACCATTTGAGCCGAAGTGATAAACCATGGTGCACGGGAGGACTAGCCCTGACACCCAATGCATAGAGCAGCTGTTAGACCAACAGTGCGTATCACTGGCTTTGTGACTGAGACACATATTCAATATGACCCAGACAACAAAAAGATATGTGTTTCTCACGATTAGTGAAGAGAGGTAGTTATTTTCTCCTTGCTGAAAGGCTAGAGTTAAACATAGCCCAAGATTCACGAGGGACAGTCAAATGGAAGTACATTCAAATTTTAAAAACAAATGGCTTCCTGACCACCACAACGTGAAAGAAGCGGGAGCAGAAAAGCGGCATGGCGCATGCGTGCACACTGTCCGCGGCTGGAGAGACACCGGCCAAACTGGGACCTGGGACCGAGTATCCTCACTTACCTAGGAACCTCTTTAACCGACTGTAGTGTTACCCTTTCCCGGGTATCCCCCCCCCCCCACCCCCACCAGAAGGATAGCTGTCATTTGTGGATTCTAGGGGAAAGAAGGAAAGACAGAGGCGCATCTTACAGAATTAACTTTGATTTCCTAAATACATTTTTTTTGGACATGTAAATATATAACCCCTGGAAGAAAAAACCCAAAGCAGAGCATTTAAGGTTTTTTTTTAAGGTAGGTAAATCATTTTCTTTTTAAATGAAATGCAGTTTGACTGCATGAAATATGAACAGTAATTAAATGCACAGTCTGTGGGCCTTCCATACTTTAAAGCACTTTCTTTAAAAAAAAAAAGAAAAAGAAAAAGAGTACTCACCTCAGACAGGCCAATTACCCAAGAATGATGAAGTCAAGAGGAAAGTCGCTAAATTTCTTTACTTGAGTGATCACAACCCCAGCCCGTGATTAGTCCCTACGGCACCAGCGGGGATGTGGTGGGGACACTCACATTGGAAGACTTCAAATAGTCATTTCCTTGGTTAAAATAAAATCTGACTGCACTAAATAGACAGTTTTTAATCTCAATTGGACATCTGAAGATTTCTCAAGCTGTTGTTGGCTGCGGCAGAAACAAATTTTTCTGCTTTGTTGATTAAACCAGTGGTCTCCACCATTGCTTATCGGCCTGCAACGAGCTGTTCTTTTTAATTAAAAGTGAGCCACCACGAGAGAGCAATTAACAGCTAGTAATTACTGTGCTCTTCAGAACGGCAACATTTTGCCTTTCATTCCAATTATATAATGGACAAGTGGCTTTTTGATCTTCAAATTAGTGAGCTCTTGTCCTCCTTGTTTGGAGGCAGAATTGGCAGGTTAATGATGGCCTGTGGGGGCACTCTTTCCTCTGACTGATGGGAGGCGAGAAACACTGGGAAAAAGGCAGTGAGAGGCTTTCCAAGAAGCACAGTTCCACCTTGGTGATAAAGATGGAGAAACAGCTCCTATTTTCAGAAGGTTTTGATGAAAAGGAAAAACAGGCTTATGTAGGGCCTCCAATGAATGTCACGGTTTTCTCTTCTTCCTCCCTTCCAGCAAAAGGTGACCCTGTTTTGAAACATGGAAAAGTGGAATTAGACTGTGTAATACTTTGGTATGTCTTTGATAAGGACATGAAATATTACACGTTGGCTGAAAACACTTGCTCCAGGACTAGGGAAATATTGGGGCTTTATTTAAAATTGTTTTAACTACTATGAGAATTCCAGGCCATCACATCCTTTGGGTACAATAGAAGCTTATCTTAGTTGATAATTCATTATCAGATCTGGTATAAACACTGCGGCTATAAGTAGAGGAAGTTGGACGATTTTGTTTTCCTGTATCTAATCCCTGATTTTCATTTAACAGCATATAGGGAGCTCTGATATTACAGAACACTCATGGGCCACTTGCTCCCCATACCTCTATCTTTTGGGCACTGTCTCCCTTTTGGACTAGTTAGTCATGGCAGGTGCAAAGATACAGGTGCAATCAGCCAACCATGTTTCCATGTCTTGTTGATATGTTCATGCTGAGAGTGTCATAGCAATTCTTTGGCCCCAAAATCACTATCAGAAGGGGGTGGTGTTTTCTTAAGCATAAAAATATAAATAATATGAAACCCCTGACTTCTGTATACACAAAATCACATCCCATCCTTAAGAGGCAGAATCAACCAACTTTCACCTCCTCATTCACTTGTCATTGCCATATTTGACAGGCTCCCAAAGTCTTATTTAGGCAGTCAGGCTGGTTGGTGAGGGGCACCATTTGGTTGGGTCTGGACTGAAAACAAATGATGCAACCTGAAAGGAATCTGAGTTTGTGAGTGTGGAATCTGATGTGAGTTCCTTTCAATGATGTCACATGAAAATTGCATATAATAGAATTATAGTGTGTGCACATAATATCCATGACCGAATTTCTGAAGATATTCACAAAGCCTCTTCTTTATGAGGGATATAGCAGTTAATCAAAGAGGAAAAATAAGTGTACTCCCATCTGATTAACTTCCACCACAGGACAGATTTATTAAGCACTTTACTGATACAATTCTTGGTTACTTGATTTTAGCCTCCTCATGCAGACTGAGCCCAGTTGAAGTGAATATAATCTAGCAAGGTTGAATCTCCCCCAGCAAATGCCAAGTCTGGACAAGCCCTTCATTAATTAGGTCATGCAGTCATTCAGTTAACCAACCCCCTCCCTTTTTTGAGAGCTGCCGTCACCTTTTCCCTTTTGATTAATTGCTCTATCTCTCATTATTGAGGCACCTTGAGCAGGGTGTGCCTGTTGATGTATTCGCAGAGATGGCGGCAAGCTTAAGTCTATTAGTATTGTGGGATTCACTTTTAGGATGGCGAGCTATGAGCAGAGGTTCCACATATAGCTTTAAAAAGACTTACATATTGAAACAATTGATACTATTACAAGAATGATATTCACCACTATGCCTCATTAGCACCTTACAGCACTACTAGAGATGTTTTGAAATCACACATTTCTTCTTGCCAATACAAATACCATATACTAGTACTTTGCCCATGAACTTAAGTTTTGGATCCAGATGGAAAAAAATAAGCTTAGGTGTGTCTCTTTTTCTTAACTGCTAAAGGTTTTAAGAAATACTCGACATAAGAACCATGCTGCATTCACTATTCCATTATGCAGCATTTGTGAAGGGTGGGAACACTGAGTTTGAGATGTACATCTGTTAAAATGGAAATTTTGATTTGATATAAGGTAAACTTCTTCATGAGAAATGTGTGTAGCAGGAGAAAGGCAAAGGAGTGTAGGAGAGAAAGTGAAGGTCCCTTTCCCCTAGTAAACCTTAAAGAAGGATTTCTGGACTTTTTAAAACTAGAAGCCTTGTCTAGCTCAAATTGCTGCAACAAATGGACTTAAATGTTGTCTTTTCAATCATTGTAGTGTTCAGGTTCTTTGTTTAACACAGGGGTGGGCAAACTTTTTGACTTGAGGGCCACAATGGGTTCTTAAACTGGACCGGAGGGCCGGAAAAAAAGCATGGATGGAGTGTACGGTCTTTTTTGTTTTTTTTTAGTTTTATTCATTTCAAACAGGCCGGATCCGGCCCGTGGGCCGTAGTTTGCCCACAGCTGGACATGTACCTTATTTTCCAAATTATGAATGTAAAACTTAGTTTTTCTGTTGCTTGTGATTTATTCAGTGCTAGTTATCACAATTTTTATGATATTACCAATTTTTTCTTTGTGTAAGCTTTTGGAAATTGAAGGGATAAGAAAGACTGTATTCTGATGTCTCTCTTCAGTGTTTCTAAGAGGATGTACAAGATTTATGGGAAGAATATAGGCTTCAGATTGTAGTTTTGTCATTTTCAGTTATGTGAACGTGGGCAAGTTACTTCTCATCTTTAAGTCCAGTAACCTCATTTAAAAGTAGGATATTGATGCTGACCCTATAATGCTTTTGTGTTGAATTAATTGCCTGGTACATGGTAGGAACTCAAATAATGTTAGCAATTATTATTTGTTGTTAGTGCTTTTAATTTACTCAATTTATAGTATCCTGACATTTGAATCCAGGAAAAAAGTATTTGGGAATATGTCTATGAAGAACTATATGAAAGTAGCGGGCATTGAAAACCCAGTATTTGACATATAAATATTTAGATATAAATGTTAAATGGCAAGATATACATGTTTTCTTATAAGAATTTGACAACAATGCATAAGGAAATAGATGGCATTTCTTTAAAAGTTCTATGAACATACTATGTCTATCCAAAATTAGATTGTCTATCATTTTTTTTCTGGAGGGAAAGTTACTCCTATAATGATTTTAAACTTTAAAACCATTTTCAATATTAGACAATCAAGGTTCATTTTTAAAAATGTGTTTTACAATCATCATGTGGAAAGAACACTGGGTTAGGACTCTCTCATTTGTTGAGCAACCTTAGGAAAATCACTTAACGTTTCTGCACTTTAGATGCTTCATGTGTAAAAAAAAATTTCAGGGTTCTCTGATTGCAAGCAACAGAAACTGGCTCTAGCTAACCAGGCAAAAGAAAACTTACTGGAATGGTGTGGGTAGCACACAGGATTAAAGGAGGGCTGGAAAACCAGGTTGGAAACAGAGGAAGTAGTCAAGGCATATCCAGAGGGTTGGAAAATTCTGGTAGGAAAAAAACCTGATCTGGATTCCACTGCGGAGACAAAAACCTCTAAATATTCCTAGTGTCTTTGTTCCTATTCTCAAGATTTATAGGAGAGGCCCCAAATATTGGCTAACCTGGCTAAGATGCCAACTTCCAGGAAAGGGATAGACTTCTGACTACAGGTCCAGGTTTATGTCCAGTGGGTCAGAGGTAAATCCTCAAACAGAAATCAGAGCACTCTAGGAAAGAGAAGCAGACCCTTAGCTTTAAGAGAATGACAGATGTCAACTACACTGAGGATCACACATGATGCTGCTGTTCTTACAATTTGTGACTATTGCATTATGTAACATATGTGGTGATGCTAAATAAAATCGAATGCACTGGAGAGTATTTCCAGTGCATTAGTTATTTCTTATGGATTTTGTCCAGACCTTGAATTTGTAAGTGGATGACCCAGCAAACATCTTACATAGTTACTTCTGGGCAGCATTATATCCTTAAACACAATTAGACATTAAACAAAAACCCTTGAAAATAATTATGAAAACTAACCTTTCTAACTAAAATCTTGAGTTTATTTTTTACTTGAAGATTAGAGAAACTCTAACCTTAGTGAGAGTTAAGGTATCCATCAAAAATGAATAAATTCTTTGTTAGATTTTAAACAATGAAAGTTGGTAAATGACTAGGCTGGTCATTAAAAATCTTTTCAGTGGCATAATGGGAATGTCTCCATGTTACTAACAGACTTGCTCTTGAACCAGATATAGTAATAGGAATTTGCTGAAATAACATGTGAAGTTTTTTTTTTTTTTTTTTTTTTTTTTTAAATCTGCAATGCCCAAATGAATATTCCAGAGCTGGGTAAAAACATGGACTATGGTAAGAGACTTTTTTATTCTTCTTTTTTAAAAAAATATATTTTATTGATTTTTTACAGAGAGGAGGGGAGAGGGATAGAGAGTTAGAAACATCGATAAGAGAGAAACATCGATCAGCTGCCTCTTGCACGCCCCCTACTGGGAATGTGCCCGCAACCAAGGTACATACCCTTGACCGAATCGAACCTGGGACCCTTGAGTCCGCAGGCTGACGCTCTATCCGCTGAGCCAAAAACAGTCAGGGCGATATTCTTCTTTTTTTAAAAAAAATATTTTTATTGATTTCAGAGAGGGAGAGAGAGATAGTAACATCAGTGATGAGAGAGAATCATTGATTGGCTGGCTCATGCACATCCCACACTGGAGATTGAGCCAACAACCCTGGTCATGTGTTCTGATGGGGAATCAAACCATAACTTCCTGGTTCATAGATCAGTGCTCAACCACTGAGCCACACTGGCCAGGCCTGTTCTTCCTTCTCCTCCTGCTCCTCCTCCTCCTCCATCTTCTCCTCCTTCTCCACCTCCTTCTTTTCTCTTTCTTTTTATTTTTTAAAAATTAATAAGGGTAAAATTATTAAGTAGTATATAATTTTATGTTGAGTGTAAAATGCTTTTAGTAATTTTATTAGGAAATTTAGAAACCATGTTTTTTACTTTAAAAAAAATTTTAATTCAGACATCTCTTTTCTGGTCTTTAGCCCTAGTGGTACAATAAAGTAAAATAAAAATGTGATACAGTGCATGGGAAATCTGTTAGTGTTCATTATATTCTACAGAGTCATACCGAATGGAATGATTAATATGCTTGGCTCAACCCAGGCATGTATATTCAAACTCTAAGGAAACCTCCAGATTACTCAGTTATTATTGGAAATTTGAGAATAACAGTTCTGAATGAGTGTTTTTATTGAATCAGGAGGGGCTTAATTGTGTAGGTACTTTCATATAGTTCTTCGTAGAAAGAGAAGTAAGTTATATTCCCGAAGATTCCGTGGTCAAATGCATTGATTTTATAAAAGTCTGGAAAATGACCAAATTTAACTTCATTTCTGTTTCAATTAAGAATAAATTGATTTTTCTTGGACTATTAGAACGATTCTTTAGTCCCATTGGGTCTTTACTATTTTCATAACTGCTTTGATGTGTGAGTGGAAGAGATTAGTTTACATAATCAGATTTAGCCACCCCCCCCCCCTTTTAATGAGCAATATGTTGTATAAGCTCACTTATGCTGCATGTGGACTTTTGATTAGGGGAATAATTAAATCTAGCATCCATTCCATTAAAACTACTTTTGTATTGGATAAATTACATAGAATTTTGGAAGCCTTCTTTAAAATTATATACTACTAATTGAATCCTTATAAAAGTAAATTCATGAGTAAATTTAAAAATTTTAAAACATTTGTTTTGCCTGATAGTAAAGCAGTACAAAATAATACATGTTGACTGTAGAAAATATTAAAGAGTTTAGAATAGAAAATGTTGCCCATAATTATGCCACTAAGAAAGAGGTACCACTAATATTTTAAAATCATTTTGAATTGAGTTTTTCTCTTCCTATATATATCTATTTTAAAATTATAGTTTTTTTCTGTTTAAGCATGAACAGATCTCATCTGTGTTCAAAAGTTAAATGATTAATAAATGGTTAAAATTTTAAAAGGAAGATTAGAAATATTGCCATTATACTTAAAGAAGTTAGAAGAGTATGTACCCATTAGATTGCCTAATTTACTGCTATCATGAAATACATAGCCAAATGTTACTGCTGACTTTTTTGTGTAGTGCTCTATCCAGTTTTATATCAATTTTAGATATGTCTTCCCACAGCTTTCCTTGGTAAGCTCTTATGACCTAATAAGTCGGGCTTTTCCTAATGTTTTTATTTAGTTATTTTAAGCCTTGTTCCCTTATCTGACTGTCAAAATATTAAATATTATTTTAAAAATTATAAATTGTGAATGATTGAATACAGGGCTGTCTGACTTGGAAATTTCACACTTTCCCCATAATTGACTATAACGCAAGATCTTTAGCCCTAAAATAGTTATTTTTGTCTCTTCTGGAGATAGAAATGGGGCTAGGAGATCATAGGGAAGAGTACCTTAGAAAATGTTATCAAACTATACATATTTATTCTCACCTTTCCTCTCCTGGCTACTTTTAACACATGGTATAATGTTTTCATTTTTCTAAAAATGTCTATAGTTAGTATTGCTCATGCCCTTCCATGGAAGATTAGGAATTCAGTACATTTTATTTTTAAAATATATTTTATTGATTTTTTTACTTAGAGGAATGTGCCCTCAACCAAGGTACATGCCCTTGACTGGAATCGAACCCGGGACCCTTCAGTCCGCAGGCCGATGCTCTATCCACTGAACCAAACTGGTCAGGGCTAGAGCAACATTTTAGAACATCCTTCTGACCTCTCTCAGGCCCCTCTGTCAGCCCTCTGCTCCCTTGTTATTATTTTCTAGAATTTTCTAGTTTCTTTTTGAGCAATCAGTCGTTTAGATATGGTAGCATGGCTTGCTGACTTATTTGCTCACCATTGTTCCTTGCAGCCCATTACTTCCCCCCTCCCTCCCAGGTTGAAGTATATAGCATACTACTTCTTTCAGCAATAATTCAGTTAGCTTGTAAATATGGAAATATCTTTCTTTTGCCCTCTCTTTTGAATTTTAGTTTGCATGTGGAATTCTGGCATTTTGGAGATTTTTCTTCATTCTCTTTTAGCAGCTCAGGTTGGGGAGGAGACAGTTCTGTCATCCTGATTATGCTCATTTGTGGGTAATCTCTCTTTTCCTCTCTGGAAACTTGTAAGATTTTTCTCTTTATCATTGATTGATCTTTTGACGTGTTAGTACAATGTCTCTGGGTTTGGAGTTCTTTTTTGATACTGCTTGGGACTCTTTCAGGTGCCCATGTCTCTTTTTGATTTTGGAAAAGTTTCAGCATGGTTTCTTCAAATATTGCCTCTCTTATATGTTCTTGTTTTCTCACATTATTGCTATATATTCTGTGACATTTGTTCAGTTTTATCTTAGAGTTCACTAATTGTCACTTTATCTCTATATAGTTTCCTCTTTAGCCCATATATTGAATTTTTAAAATTTCATTTTTCAACTTCAAGATTTCCAATTGCTTCTTTCTCATAAGTATTTCATAACACTGCCTTTTTTATTTGACTCTAATCTTCCTTTTCCTCCTTGAAAATTTTAAACATAATTATTTAAAAGTTATTTTCAGGTTGCTCAGTTATTTCTACTTCTTTGCATAAATTATTCCTTCTCTTGGGCTTATTGATTGTCTTTTACATGACTGATTTTCTATTGTGAATTTATATTTTTAAGAGCTCATCTTGATGGGAATTTTCTTTAACACATTCCCACTTGTATTGCAACTTAGCAGTTGCCTCATTTGCACCAGGTGTTGTGATAGTGTTAATAAAACAATTTTATCCCCTGTTTCGAGGCTGAGAAGGCAGTTATAATTGGTTTGTTCAGGGCACTGGTGCATGTGGGGGTATGCGCAGGCCCTTTCCTGCGAACACATTCTTTACCATTCATTTTTGGTCATTACCCAGCCACAGACTCTTTATTGATGTAGGTTTCCCTTTCTTTGATGGGGCCTGGAAAACTTTCTTTCTTGCTTGTGAACAGGATTGCACTTTCAAATGTTTTAAAAATAGTTATCCATTATTTCTTATTTTGGCAAATGCTTATACTGCCATTTTGATCTGTTATATTTCATGGGGTTAGAAATAAATTTTTGAAAGAAGGTGAAGGGATTAGCTAATGAACATATATATATAACCGATAGACACAGATAACAGTGTGGTGATGGCCAGAGGGAAGGGAAAGCAGGGGCCGGGTAGAGGTGGAAAAAGGTTGGGGAAATCTGTAATAGTGTCAACAATAAAAACAAAGTTAAAAAGAAAGAGAGAAAAAAGATACTATTAACAAAGCAAATAAATAAATACATTTTATTTTGGATAGACATTTTCCACAATGGTCAATTATATTTTACCAACTCTTCTTCATTAGCTCAGGATATGATATGTTCAAATGACATTTCCTGAGATGGAAGAAATAATTGAGCACACTGAGACAAATTGTGTATTTTGTCACCCTGAGCCTCAAACCTCCTGGTTAAACATTCACGAAGAAGAATTAATAGTGAGAACATGCATAATATCTTAAGTAGTAGAGATAAAAGGTATATTCAGTTGAAGTCTGAAGGAGTTTTAAAAAAATCTAGAGAAGATGTAAAATAGTAACTCCTTTACTTTTCCACTGATTTAACAGCCGTGATTTAAACATTTCTGAGGCCACAAACAGAACATAAGAGGGGGCTTGGCTTAAGACACAAAACAAAACAAAACAAAACCTCTCTTTTGGACTTTTTTAGTAAATAGCAAGTTAGTTGCTAAAACCTGCAAATGGAATTTTTGTACTCATTCACTCAACAAACACATTGACCTCATATGAGTTGAAGTTGGATTTTATTTAGACGTAATTGGAATGTCTGAAATGTGAAGAGATACAATCAGAATTATGCTTTAGGATGTTTAGTTTGGCAAAGGTATGCAAGATGAATTGTAACAGAATAAAACTGGAGATTTGGAGAGCTAGCTAGTGGGCTATTGCAAAAGAAACAGTGGAAGAAAATGATACTGCCCTGGCCTATAGGTTGTGGCAAAAGGTATAGAAAGATCAACATAGCAAGTGGAGAATCTGCAGGACGTGGTTATTGACCTTGTATGGGAAGCAGGGAATCAGAGAAGCCAAATACAGGGGTGGGCAAAAGTAGGTTTACAGGCGTGAGTGCACAAAACTGTTTACCCTTGTATGATTATTTAATAACTTGCACTTTTTCCATACAAACAACTGTAAACCCACTTTTGCCTATCCCTGCATGAACTGGGGGGAAGAGGAGAATAATGCTGTCATGAAAGAAATGACAAAACCAGACTAAAAGGGACTAAGGAAATAAAAGTTCTGCCCATTTTAACATAATGTGAATTTATAGACTCTTTTTCAGGGGGACAGTTGCAGTACAAAGGAGAGAAATAAGTAAATAGTTGGAATGGATAGAAGGCCAAAATCTTTCTTAAAGTTTATGCTTGATTGTCTGTGTTTTATGGAATATAATCTATTTTATGTGGGTCCCAAAGAAATTTTTTTCAGTAGTCATCACAGTTGCCTGTAAATGTTTATTGTTCATAACTATATGTTTAGAAAATTGAGTGAAGAAAAAGCCATTAATTTCCTTCTGATTGTCACATGATTTGGATTTTCCACGAATGTCAATGGCAAGTCAGCTTGGGATCTTAGCGGTGAACCAAGATATGGCCATGCCCAGGTCCAACCATATTCTAGGGAAGGCTTATGATGGAGATGGAATCAGATACTGAATGAAAGAATTTGGAGTCAGTGCAGGGTTATCTCCAGCCTGAAGGGAAATGGCCAGTCAGGAAGGGCACCTGGCATGAGAAGCCAGAGCAGCAGCTTGCTGATAACCCTGGGAAGAGCAGCACTCTCTTTAAAGGAAGTAACAGAATCGGCTTCCTGCAAAAACATGTTAATTTGACAATTCACTTGATCTCAAATGAGGTATGGATAATGGGGATCCTTAAAAAAAAAGAGAGAGACTGTTGAAGCAAATTTGAGGAAATTCCTCTTTTAGGTTACAAACACCACAAATGTTTTATAACTGAAGCTCTCAGCCAAGGGACAATAATAATTTCCATATGGACGTTTGGTTCAAACATGAGAATAGATTTCCAAAGATGAGTATCATTTCTCATTTCCAGGGAATCTTTAAGGCTTGTAGAGGCCACTGCTTATCTGCTGAATTCCAGTTGACTCCTGTTAGACTCTGCAGACCCCTGATGCGTTTTCAGTGGTGAGATATTCTGCCATTGGCCACAGCAGCATTTTCTTTGCCCTCCGCTTTTCCCAGAATCACTGTGCTTTATCTTGTTTGACAAAGCACCCGTATAATAATTGCATATCCAAGGGAACAGATTTGCATGTTCCCATTTGCCTTCCATGCTTATGACTTGCAAGTGTAGTCAACTCCTTTCCTGGTAGTGTCTTTTGCTTACTACTTGCCAGGGGCTGTTTTCACCAAATGCTCACATCAGTTCTATGATGTAGCTGTTACTGTTCTGGTGGTTGGAAGAGGAGTCCCAGCTTGCTGAAAGCTCCCAGCTTGTAAGCTGGCCACCAATCGCTGTCACTGTGTCTTGTTAACTTCCATAAGTACAACCGAGCTAAGGGCTTTGAAACTGAAGAGATTCTGCTAATGACTGGTTCATAGTTCTGACTGTGAGAGCATCATCCAAGAAACCACTATTTTCAGAATGTACCACTTAGGCTCATTTGGAAAGGTTATGGAAATAATGAATATTGCAGATACAATGGACATACCCTAGTCTCTCCATATTTCATAGGTACTTCTTTCATGGTAGCACTGCTTTGCAATTGAAAAGCTATTTCTACTCAAGAAACAACTACTACATTTAAAATATATATTGATTTCAGAGAGGAAGGGAGAGGGAGAAAGTGATAGAAACATCAATGATGAGAATCATTGATTGGCTGCCTCCTGCATGCCCCCTACTGGGGATCGAGCCCACCACCCAGGCATATGCCCTTGACCAGAATGGAACCTGGGACCTTTCAGTCCACAGGCTGAAGCTCTGTCACTGAGCCAAACTGGATAGGGCCAACCACTACATTTTTTAACTTTTGAAAAATGTAGTCTCTACCCTCTGTTCTCTAAAAGAACCAGCCATGACCTTGCCAGTGTTGCTCACTAGTCAGAGTGTCAGCCTGAAAACTCAAGGGTCCCAGGTACAATTCCTGGTCAAGGGCATGTACCTGGGTTGTAGGTTGGATCCCTGCTCCAGTCTAGGCCTGTGTGGTAGGCAACCAATCAATGTCTCTCTCTCACATAGATGGTTTTTTCTCTCTCTCCCTTTCCACTCTATCTAAAAAAATCAGTGGGAAAAATATCCTAGGGTGAGGATTAACAAAATAATAGTAATAATAATAATAATAATAATAATAATAATAATAATAATAGAACCAGCCATAGGTTGGCACTCAAAAGACACCCAGGTAAAATACAGATTGTAATTGTGGCTTAGAAATTTTAATGTAGGGTGTTGAGAAATAATTACAAAGAATAAAGCCTTAAGTAAATATCACATTTGCATTGAAATTTCCCATAGAATTGAACTATCTGCTGCTCCATTTCTGCCCTTCCCCCAATATACATTTATAGTCTGTTGTGATGAGATTCTACCATTTCTCCCAACCAGGCTTATCAAAGCTATAAACCGGTCACATAATTCACAGAAGCTTAAAGATACGTGGAGAACTTAGATAGGGTCCAGGGGAGAGCAATGAAAATGATTAACGGGTTGGAAAATAGAGCTGATGAAAAAGGATGAATAGACTCAGGATTACTGGTATTGAGAAGGTTTAGAGGTGACTTAATAACTGTCCTTAACTGTATGAAGGACTATTAAGAGGAGCATGGTGTCCAAGTGTCTTCCACATCCGTCTCCTAGGAGGCGAAAAGGGACTAAACTATAATAGGAAGGATTTAACCTAGATGTGAGTTTCAAACAGGAGTCTCCTCTCCATCTTCATTATTGCCATTTATCAACTCTCTTCCATTCATTCTATCATCATTATTGATTTTTAATAAGAAGGCCGAAGGTGAATGGCACCACGGGTGGAACAGTTTAATATGTAAAAAAAAGCTTTCTTCCCAGAAAGCAGTGATTCTCAATTGGAAGTTTGGAGTACTAAGAGGAAGCAGAATCGCCACAGGGGAGCCTTTACAAAATACAGATGCTCTAAGAGCCATCACTATTCTCTATCTTTCCTGAAGAGTAACTGCTTTAAAAGATTATGCTCTCACTTAACTCAGGTAGGTGAAAGGATTTGGGTTTTTAAAAAATGTTATTTTTCAATTAGAGTTGACATTCGATATTATGTTGTATTAGTTTCAGTCATATACCATAGTGGTTAGACAATTATATAATTTACAGAGTGATCCCCTGATAATTCAAGTACCCACTGGGCATACTCTGGTTTCTCTTCAATGGGATGTAATAAAAGTTCAGTGATGAGCATATTCCGTGGGTATTCGGATTAGTTGGTCCTCTTAGTTAGTTAAGGACTAATTTATTCCAGTGGTTATCCTTGAGAATATTTTGAAAATATTTTCATCTGTTCCCTGCTTTAATAGTGTTCTCAAGAGTTGGAACTTGTGGTATCTGACTTCATGAGAAGCATTTTTGCGAGGCAGAGTGGCTTGGATGAAGAGTGAGGCGATATGTGTGTGGGATTGGTATTTGGGGCTGCATCATGCCTTTGGGAACTTGGAAAGAAGACCTGGGCAGTGTAAACTGTCAACTTGTTAATTTTGCCAATAGGCTTACTCTCTGAAAAGTTTCCCCCCTCAAAAATTCATCAATAAAAGTCACAAGAACAAAATTACTTAAAATTAAATATTCCCATGGACATAAGACACTGGGGGGTAGGGGAGGCTGGGGGACTGTCTAGGGCGGGGGGATAAAATGGACACATATGTAATACCCTTTGTAATACTTTAAGCAATAAAAAAAAAATAAAAAATAAAAAAAAATAAAAAAAATTAAATATTCCCTTTGGGCAGTAAGAACTGCTATTAGTCTCCTGTTTTACATTTTATTATAACTATTTTTTAAAATTTATATTTTAATTACAGTTGACATGCAATATTATATTAGTTTCAGGTAAACATCAAGGTGATTAGACATTTATATACTTTACGAAGTGATCGCCCCAGTAGGTGTAGTGCCCATCTGACACCATATTATTAGAATATTATTGGCTGTATTCTCTATGCTGTACTTTACATTCCTGTGTCTGTTTTTATAACTGGCAGAGAAGATCTTGTTATGTTTAGTAGTCACATTTGCATGTTATGAAAATGCGGTATAATAACAATTACTTTCTTTTCAAAAGCTCCACATCTTTGGTCTATCTCAAATTTCACACCTACCATCAAAGACAATTGTTGCATACATTTGTATTCTTTCCTACTGCTTCAGGCTCCTGGTACTTTGATTAATTTAACCACATGTTACTGTCAGGTTGAACACATTCATCTTTTCTTTCAAAGCGTATATTCGTCAATCTCTCTATCGTTCCATCCCTTCAGGCCTTATTTCATCACATGTAAGAAGACTTGCCTGCCTGTCTTTATCTTGTTAGTTTTTCAACAGCTTAAGTTGAATCTTCATTCTTTCATTCTCGGCTGTCAAGCCTTCTTTAACGTGCCATCTCATTTCCCTATTCATAAATCGTCAGGGCTGCTCCTGTTTTGCAGTGTTCTATGCACAGTCAAATGTTACTACAGATTAAATCATTTTCATTCGGATGTGTTTCCCCAGTACATGTATATTTTTAGAGTATGTTACACTGTTCAAAGCAGAGTGCAATGCTCACCATCAGATTCTAAGGGAGCTGCAAAGTGAAGGAGGCAGCTCTGTGGTTGTGTTACTGGTGGGAGCGCCTGGTGCTGTGCTGTCTGAGGAGGAATAAGCACCCTCAGGAACAGCGTGAGGGATTGAAAGTTCAATTATTCATTTCAAAGATGAGCAAAACAAAATGACATGGTGTTGCACAGATATTTATAATTAAGTTTTATAAGGCACACTTAGAACTTAACCTGTGAGCTCTGTTTTTGAGCCCTAGTACTCTGCAAACCTTTTTTATTTTTTAGCAAATGAATGGATTGCATGGCATTGTTGGGGACAAAAGAAAAATGATAGGATATAGTGCCTTAAACATATATTCACAGAAATTTCATGATTAAACCGCAGGACTGGACATCGCCCTGACTATAGCTTTCTATTCTATTTAAGTATGAAAAGAGAGATAGGTATGCTTATGTTTTTAAATATGGATTAATTTCAATGCTTATTCTGTTTATTATTATCCTATATAATAAAAGCCTAATATGCTAAATGTCTGGTTGTCTGGTTGTCCATTCAACCAACCAAACCATAATATGCTAATGATATGCTAAGGCCGCTCAACCGCTCACTATGACATGCACTGACCACCAGGGGGCAGACACTCCGACTGGTAGGTTAGCTTGCTGCTGGGGTCCTGCTGATCAGGACTGAGTGAGAAGGGCTGGACATGCCTTGCAGCCCTCCCGCAGTCCCTGGCCAACCTCCCGTGCCCCTCCCTGGCCCCGATCATGCAACAGTGGGGTCCCTCAGCCTGGCCTGTGCCCTCTCTCAATCTGGGCTGAAAGAACCCCCCCCCCCCCAGTGCATGAATTTCATGCACCAGGCCTCTAGTTCTCCAATAATAGTGGTATAGATAAGTAGTATTATGTAATAGAAATATTGAACACTATGTTAATTGCTGTATTTAACTTGATCTTTTACATCATTTTGTGACTCTGTGCTTATGATAAATAGTTATTTTATATTTCCTACTTAGTTTGAAATATATTGAAGGCAGAGATTTTTATATGTGATTCTTGGCAGAAATTCCAGAATGATCTTCTGTAGATGACAAGTCCTAAGATTGGCTAACCCTATATGGCATTGGAATTGGGCAAAGGAGTGAATGGAAAAGCGACCCATTTATTCAACAGGTTGTGCTGTCACACTGTTGATTTGACTGATGTCACTGAATTGATTGAGTAAGCTGTATTTTACTTTTCATAAGAGCGAGTTCCTTTCTGACCTCCCAGCTTCCTCTCACCACCACTTGGCTGCAAAATCTAAGTAGCCACGTATCTATTTTCAATGTCATACATTAACTCTTCCTTTCCAACTCTTCTTCAAAGTCAGTGGGGTCATGTGGCTGACCCCAGGAAACTGAAAGCATGTCTGCGCTGAGGAGAACTGCAGGCAACAATATTAATGTCCAAACATGGAAAGATGAAAAAGTTTTTATTTTTAAGGATGCTAGTCCCAAATAAAAGTGTTTTTCTAATATTTAGATATGCTCTGGGCATGTTGTACTGAGTTAAACAAAAATAAGCAAGGCAAGATATAGCAAAAAGATGAAATTAAATGAATTCTTTTTTAAAATTAATTCTTAAACCAGCCAAAGAAATAACTTGCAATTGACACTAGACGAATGTGATGGGATTCATAGCGTACTGTACACTTAGTCTTGGACAGCCTTTGTTTCTCACAGGAACGTGAAATTGGAAGAAATGATGAAGAAAATGCAAACTGTATCATGTAATCCCTGAAATCTACTTGAGGTCTCTTCCAAAGGCTTATTTATCATAATGTTAGTTTTGCTGGGAATCTTGGCTGTGGCTGGTAACCGAGTGCTGAATGTGTTCCTGGGACAAGTGGTCTCCAAACATTGGTTTGTGGTCTCTTCCTGGTCTATTAGGAAGTTTTCGCTGTTTGAGGCCCCCAAAGAAAGATGTACTTATTCATGAAGATAAACTGATCTTGTTGAAAAGACTTTTGTTTATTCTGACTGAGATGATTCTTAATTTTTTGGTGATAATGCTTTTTGTTTTGTGAAATTATGTTAAGTGTGTGTGTGCGTGTATGTCTGTGTTACATTTTTAAAACTTTTAATTATTGATAGACTTGGAATCCTGGTCTGGAAATTACCACAGTAGAGGCTTATTTTAGCCTCATCCTTAGTCCATACCCATGAACCTTGGAGGAGTGCCAGGCTCATTGGTTAGGTTGCTTGCCCTGGGGGAGCAGCTAGCCTTGAGTCCAGGAAACCTTCATGTGGGCAGGATTTTTAAATGGAAATATGCCTTCTTTTTCATGTTATATGCTCTTAATAATTCATTTTATTTTTAATGACGAATATTTCAAGTGTATTAAAAATAATAAGATAAAAATATTTAGATTCCCAGATATTAACAATCTTCACATTTGTGCAACAAATGCTCTTAAGAAAGTAATAGAAAGAAATAAAACATGCAGGATGCAGTTTGAAGCCCACTCCCCTTCTCTGGCATTCTGGTGTTGGGGTGAAGTATTTCTACTCCATATTTGTATGCTTACTGCGTATGTTCCACCGTAAACTATATATGACTTTTGGTAGTGTTTTAAAATGATGGAAGTGGTATCATACTATGTGTAGCATTCTTCAATTTGCTTTTTTCTTGTTTTTACTGAACATTTTGTATTTGATATTAATCCATGCAGCTGGGAGTTCAATAGATTTGTTCAACTGCTGTATAGCATTCCATTTTATGAACACACCACAGTTTAATTTGTTCCTTTTCCTAGGAGAGCTGTGTTGTGTCTGCTTTTCTGCAATCACACACTGTTCTGTCCTGAGCATCACTTTTGGGTTGCCTGTGCACATCTATGAGAACTTTTCCCTGGTAAATACCTAGAAGGAAAATTGCCATGTCTTGATTTAATATGCGTCTTAAACTTTGTCAACTGATACCAACTTGCAATTGTACCTTTCAGACTCCCACTAACAGTGATTGAGTTTCTGTGTGTGTGTGTGTGTGTGTGTGTGTGTTGTGATTTTTATTTATTTTTTGTCATATTTGGGTCCTAGGTAGAGCTCTCATTTTATCCTCTTTGTATGGCTATCTAAGTGTTCTGGATCTATTTATTAAATAATTCATTTTTTCCTTCAGCTATTTATAAGGCCACCTCTGTCCTATACAAGGTTCCCACAAATGTGTAGGTCTGCTTGTTAGGTCTCTCTTCTGGTCATATGGTCTCTTTTTTTATCTTGATTTCACTAATACTATTTTTTAAAAATTGGCACAGCTTTAGAGTAAGTCTTTATATCTGTAAGGCAAATCTTAATCTTCATCTCAATTATCTTAGTCATTTATTTTTCCATATGAATGGTTAAGCTTTTTTAACTTAACAAATCATCCTATTATATTTTTATTTAAATTGATTTGACTTGGAACTTTCTCCATCTGCCTTCTGAAATAGTTTCTGTGGAATGGGATTACTGGTTACTTGAAGGTTTGTTAATATTTGCTTGGTGTCTTTTGGGAACCAGTTATGTATCACATTCAATTCAATTACTTACATACATTTAAATTTTTCATTGGTTATTCTCAGATGTGCTCTTTCTTCTTGAGTCAACTTTAGGTGTTTTTTATTTTCTTAGGAAGTGATTCTTTTGTCTAAGTTTTCAAATTTATTGGCATAAATTTATTACTAGTATTCTCTCAAGCATTAAAAAAACTCACATTTTTGTATGTCTCTCTTTCAATTACTAATGTTTTCATTTATGCTGCTTCCTGTTTAACTAATCCAAATGCCAAAATTTTGCCTGTTTCATTAGTTTTATAAGTGTTTTCCCTTTTCTTTTAAAAAACTATTTTTATTCTGTTGGTCTTTAAAAAACTTTTTTATTGGATTCTTTATTCATTGGTTTTCATTTTGCTTCATTTCTAATATAAACACTTAAGGCCATAAATTTCCTCTAATATTGGTTTAGCTGCTTTCCACAAGTTTTGATATATAATGTTCTCAATATTATTTAGTTTAAAATGTTTTATAATTTCCATCATGATTTCTCATTGACCCACATATTATTTAATATGCTTTACATTTTTGAACATATGACTTTTGTTACATTTTTGTTAGTGATTTTTATTGTGCTGTGCTTTTTGTGGTTAAATACGGTAAATTTTATAAATGCTTCAGATGGGCTGTAAAAATAATTTTTGGTATAGGCTTTTATATATGGCCATTTGATTAAGCTTGTTAATTATTCTGTCCAAATCTTATTTGTTCCTATTAATTTAGGGTCTTCTTTATTAGTTACTAAGAGAGGTGTGTTGATTTTGCCATTATAATTGTGAAGTTGTCAGCTTATTTCTTGTTGTTCTATCAATTTTGCTTCATGTTTTTGGAAGTTAGAAATATTAGGTACTTACATTGAGAGTATGATGCTAAGTGAAATAAGCCAAATGGAAAAGGACAAGAACTATATGATTTCACTCATATATGGAATATAAAACAAAAAGTAACAACCAAAAAATGTAACAAACAAACAAATAAAAACTCATAGATAACAGACAACAGAATGGTTGTTACTAGAGGGGGAGGGACCTGGGGGGAAGGGCCAAGAGGGTTAAGGGGTCAAATACAAGGTGATGGAAGAAGACTAGACTTCAGGTGGTGAGCACATAATAGAGTATACAGATATACTATAAAGTTATATATCTGAAATTTACATAATGTTATTAACCAATGTTAACCCACTAAATTTAATATAAAAAGATATTAGGTACCTGCAAATCCAAAATATGGTATCTTCCTGATAAAGTTTTTCTTTTGTCATTTTGCAATAATAAGGAAATAATAATTTAAAAGTATATTTTTATTGATTTCAAAGAGGAAGGAAGAGTGAGAGAAACATCAGTGATGAGAGAGAATCATTGATTGGCTGCCTCCCGCATGCCCCACACGGGTGACTGACCTGTGTCATTGTACAGGTCTACCTGTTGTTGTAACCCTGAAGTTCCTTGTGTCTGCTTATTCTCTCTCCTGGAGTATAATTTCTTTGTATGTCTTGTAATTTGAAGCTCATTTTACAAGACTGTATCTGAGGAAATCTTGTGGAATTACATTTAGATTATGCTGCTTAGGGGCAGTTTTGCATTTGTTTCTGCAGTTTTGGAATTCCAGACTGAATTCATATTTGATCCTGTAAGCCTATTCCTCATTCTCTGTTCCAAGCCTAAATCCCAAGAGATAGCTTTTTCCTTCTTTATAATCCAAATCTGTTAGTTATCCAGTGTTCTCTTTTCTCTCCTGGATGAGCAAAAGTGTTTTCAACAGATATTTATGTATCTAGGATAATTTTTTTACACATACCATCAGCGCTGATGTCAAATTATTTTTCTTAAAGCAGATTCTGGTCATATTAATCTGTCAGTGGCTGATCATGAAGTTACATGGAAAGATCTGACCCATGCTTTGTCTTTTCTGATCTCTTTATAGACACTTCCTTTAAACTGAAGAACTTACTCATTTCTGGGATATATTAGGAGTTCTCTTATTTCAATGCTGTTGCATATGCTGCTTCATCATTAACTACTTTCCTTTCCTTGTCTAACTTTTACTATTTTTTAAAAATTAATCTTTATTGTTGAGATTATTACAAAGGTTCCTCTTCCCCCACCATAGCTCCCCTCCACCTGGTTCCCACCCCACCCCAGGCCCTCACCACCCGATTGTCTGTGTCCATAGGTAATGCATACATGCATATAAGACCTTTGTCTAATCTCCCCCCCCCCCACTTCCTTTCCTCTGAGAATCGTCAGTCTGTTCCATTTCCATGCCCCTGATTCTATTCCATTCCCCAGTTTATTCTGTTCATCAGATTTTTTATTCATTTGATTTTAAGATTCAATTGTTGATAGATATGTATTTGTTATCACTTTGTTGTTTATATTCTCCTCCTCCTCCTCCTCCTCCTCCTCCTCCTCCTCCTCCTCCTCCTCCTCCTCCTCCTCCTCCTCCTCCTCCTTCTTCTTCTTCTTCTTCTTCTTCTTCTTCTTCTTCTTCTTCTTCTTCTTCTTCTTCTTCTTCTTCTTTCTTCCCCTTCTTAAAGAATACCTGTCAGCATTTCATGTAATATTGGTTTGATGGTGATGAACTCCTTTAGTTTTTTCTTATCTTGAAGCTCTTTATCTGACCTTCAATTCTAAATGAGAGCTTTTTGGGTAGAGTAATCTTTTTTTTTTTTTTTTTTTTACTATTTTTTTTTTAATTATTAGTTAAGGTATTACAAATGTGTCCTCATCCCCCCCATTAACCCCCAACCTCCCCCCCCACACACACACAAACTCATGCTCCCATCCACCCGTTGTCCATGTCCATTGGTTTGGCTTATATACATGTATACAAGTCCTTCGGTTGATCTCTTCCCCTTACCCCTGCCCTCCCCTACTTTCCTTCTGGGGATTGATAGCCTGATCGCTGTTTCTCAGTCTTTGGGTCTGTCCCTTTTCATCAGTCTATGTTGTTCTCTATAATCCACAAATGAATGAGATCATGTGGTATTTATCTTTCTCTGACTGGCTTATTTCACTTAGCATAATGCTCTCCAGTTCCATCCATGCTGTTGCAAAAGGCAAGAGTTCCTTTTTTTTTTTTTTTTACCGCAGCATAGTATTCCATTGTGTATATGTACCACAGTTTTCTAATCCACTCATCTGCTGATGGGCACTTAGGCTGTTTCCAAATCTTAGCTATGGTGAATTGTGCTGCTATGAACATAGGGGTGCATATATCCTTTCTAATTGGCGTTTCTGGTTTCTTGGGATATATTCCTAGTAGTGGGATCACAGGGTCAAATGGGAGTTCCATTTTTAGTCTTCTGAGGTAGCTCCATACTGTTCTCCACAGTGGCTGCACCAGTCTGCATTCCCACCAGCAGTGCAGAAGGGTTCCTTTTTCTCCACATCCTCTCCAACACTTGTTGTTTGTTGATTTGTTGATGATAGCCATTCTGACAGGTGTGAGATGATAACGCATTGTCGTTTTGATTTGCATCTCTCGTATGATTAGTGACTTTGAGCAGGTTTTCATATGTCTTTCTGCCTTCTGTATGTCCTCTTTCGAAAAGTGTCTATCTAGGTCCGTTGCCCATTTTTTTATTGGATTGTTTATCTTCCTTTTGTTAAGTTTCATGAGATCCCTGTAAATGTTGGAAATTAAACCCTTATCGGTGGTATCATTGGCAAATATGTTCTCCCATGTAGTGGGTCTTCTTGTTGTTTTGTTGATGGTTTCCTTTGCTGTGCAAAAGCTTTTTATTTTGATGTAGTCCCATTTGTTTATTTTCTCTTTAGTTTCCATTGCCCTAGGAGCATTATCAGAGAAGAAATTTCTTCGGCATATGTTTGCAATTTCGCTGCCTGTGGATTCCTCTAGTATTTTTATGGTTTCCCGTCTTACGTTTAAGTCTTTTATCCATTTTGAGTTTATTTTTGTGTATGGTGTGAGTTGGTGATCTAGTTTCATCCTTTTGCATGTATCTGTCCAATTTTCCCAACACCATTTATTGAAGAGACTGTCTTGACTCCATTGTATGCTCTTGCCTCCTTTGTCGAATATTAATTGGCCATAGTGGTTTGGGTCGATTTCTGGGGTCTCTATTCTGTTCCATTGATCTATATGTCTGTTCTTGTGCCAGTACCAAGCTGTTTTAAGAACAGTGGCTTTGTAATACAGTTTGATATCTGGTATTGAGATCCCACCTACTTTGTTCTTTCTCAGGATTGCTGCAGCTATTCGGGGACTTTTTTTATTCCAGATGAATTTTTGGAACGTTCGTTCTAGATTTGTGAAATATGCCGTTGGTAATTTAATGGGGATTGCATTGAATCTATAAATTGCTTTGGGTAGTATGGACATTTTGATGATGTTGATTCTACCAATCCATGAACACGGTATATTCTTCCATCTGTTTATGTCTTCCTCTATCTCTTTTTTCAGTGTCCTATAGTTTTCAGCATATAAGTCTTTTACCTCCTTAGTTAAGTTTATTCCTAGGTATTTTAATTTTTTTGGTGCAATGGTAAATGGGATTGCTTCTGTAGTTTCACTTTCTGTAAGTTCACTATTGGTGTAAAGAAATGCCATGGATTTCTTAGCATTAATTTTGTATCCTGCTACATTGCCGAATTCATTTATTAAGTCTAATAATTTTTTGATGGAGTCTTTAGGGTTCTGTATGTACAGTATCATGTCATCTGCAAATAAGGACAGTTTTACTTCTTCTTTTCCAATCTGGATGCCTTTTATTTCTTCTTCGTGTCTGATCGCAATGGCTAGTACTTCCAGTACTATGTTGAACAGGAGTGGTGAGAGGGGGCATCCCTGTCTTGTTCCTGTTTTTAGGGGGAATGGTTTTAGTTTTTGCCCATTGATTATGATGTTAGCTGTGGGTTTGTCATATATGGCTTTTATTATGTTGAGGTATGATCCCTCAATTCCTATCTTGCTGAGGGTTTTTATCAAGAAAGGGTGTTGGATTTTGTCAAATGCTTTTTCCGCATCAATTGATATGACTATGTGGTTTTTTTTCTCTCAATTTGTTTATGTGATGTATCACGTTTATTGATTTGCGGATATTGTACCATCCTTGCATCCCTGGGATAAATCCTACTTGGTCATGGTGTATGATCTTTTTGATGTACTGCTGGATCCGATTTGCTAGGATTTTGTTGAGGATTTTGGCATCTATGTTCATGAGGGATATTGGCCTATAATTCTCTTTCATTGTATTGTCTTTATCTGGTTTTGGGATTAGGGTGATGTTGGCTTCATAGAATGAGCTGGGAAGTGTTCCTTCCTCTTGGATCTTTCGACATAGTCTGAGGAGGATAGGTTTTAGGTCTTCCTTGAATGTTTGGTAAAACTCCCCTGTGAAGCCATCTGGCCCCGGGCTTTTGTTTGCTGGAAGCTTTTTGATTACTGCTTCGATTTCCTCCATAGTTATTGGCCTATTGAGATTTTTAGATTCTTCCTGGTTAAGTTTTGGAAGGTTGTATTTATCTAGGAATATGTCCATTTCCTCCAGGTTGTCTAGTGTGTTGGAGTAGAGTTGTTCATAGTATTTTCTAACAATCCTTTGTATTTCTATGGGGTCTGTTGTTATTTCTCCTCTTTCATTTCTGATTTTGTTTATTTGGGTCCTCTCTCTTTGTTTCTTGGTGAGCCTGGCTAGAGGTGTATCAATCTTGTTTATCCTTTCAAAGAACCAGCTCTTGGTTTTGTTGATCTTTTGTATTGTTTTTTTGTTCTCTATGTCGTTTATCTCCGCTCTGATCTTTGTTATTTCCTTCCTTCTGCTTACAGTGGGCTTTTTTTGTTGCTCTCTTTCTAATTCTTCGAGTTGTAGAGTTAGGTCATTTATTCTCATTGTTTCTTGTTTCTTGCAGTAGGCTTGTAGAGCTATGAGCTTCCCTCTCAAGACTGCTTTTGCTGTGTCCCATAGGTTTTGGATTGTTGTGTTTTCATTGTCATTTGTTGCCATGATGTTTTTTATTTCTTCTTTGATCTCACTGGTGACCCAGTCGTTGTTTAATAGCATGCTATTTAGTCTCCATGTGTTTGATTTTTTTGGATTGTTTTTGTTGTAGTTGATTTCCAGTTTTATGCCTTTGTGGTCTGAGAAGATACTTGATATGATTTCAATTTTCTTGAATTTGAAGAGACTTTGTCTGTGACCCAATATATGGTCTATCTTTGAAGATGACAAATGTGCACCTGAGGAGAATGTATATTCTGTGGCTTTGGGGTGAAATGTTCTGAAGATGTCAATTAATTCCATCTGATCTAGTGAGTCATTTAGGATTGATGTTTCTTTGCTGAGTTTCTGTTTAGAGGATTTGTCCAGTGGCGATAAAGGGGTGTTTAGGTCCCCTACTATGATTGTATTGCTGTCAATCTCTCCCTTGATCTTCTCCAGAAGATTTCTTACGTATTTGGGTGCTCCTATATTGGGTGCATATATATTTACCAGAGTTATTTCTTCTTGTTGGACTGCTCCCTTTAGTATTATGAAGTGGCCTTCTTGATCTCTTTTTATGTCCTTCACTTTGAGATCTAATTTGTCAGATATAAGTATTGCTACCCCGGCTTTTTTTTCACTTCCATTGGCCTGAAAAACCTTTTTCCATCCCTTCACCATCAGTCTGTGTGCGTCTTTTTTTCTGAGGTGGGTTTCCTGTAGACAGCAGATATATGGGTCATGTTTTCTTATCCACTCATTTACCCTATGCCTTTTGACTGGGGCATTTAATCCATTTACATTTAAAGTTATTATTGATAGAAACTTGTTAGTCGCCATTTTTGTTCTTTACCGCTGCGTTCCTTCTTTGTTTCCTGTTTTTTCTATTTACAGCAGACCCTTTAGCATTTCTTGCATTGCTGGTTTGGTTGTAATAAACTCCCGTAGACCGTTTTTGTCTGTGAAGCTCCTGATTTGACCCTCAATTTTGATTGATAGCCTTGCTGGGTATAGTATTCTTGGATTCAGACCCTTCCTTTGCATGACTTTGTATATTTCATTCCATTCCCTTCTTGCCTGATGTGTTTCTGTTGAGAAATCGGTCGCTAGTCTGATGGGGGATCCTTTGTAGGTAACTTTCTGTCTCTCTCTGGCTGCTTTTAAGATTCTTGCTTTGTCGTTGGTGTTTGCCAATTTAATTATTATGTGCCTTGGTGTTGGTCTTTTCGGGTTCATTTTGTTTGGGACTCTGTGAGCTTCTTGGATTTGTGTGAGTTTTTTCCTCCCTATATCAGGGAAATTTTCTGTTACTATTTTTTCAAACAGGTTTTCTATTCCTTGCTCAGTTTCCTCTCCTTCTGGCACCCCTATTATTCGGATGTTGTTTCGTTTATCATTGTCCCAGAGTTCTCTTAGGCTCTCCTCCTGCTTTTTAATTTTTTTTTCTAGAAGCTGTTCTGTTTGGGTATTTTTTTCTACCTTGTCTTCTAGCTCGCTGATGCGGTCCTCTGCTTCTTCTAGTCTACTGTTGATGCTTTCTATTGAGTTCTTTATGGCAGTGATGTCGTTTTTCAATTCTTCATGGTTTCTCTTCATTTCCTCTTGGTTCCTCTTCATTTCCTCTTGGTTCTTCTTCATTTCCTCTTGGTTCCTACACATATTGTTGAATTGGTCTCCCATTCTTTTCATCCACCTTATGGCCATTACTCTGAATTCTTTCTCTGACAGGTTGCTTGCCTCCATTGCCTCCATTTCGTTTACTTCCTTTTCTGATGATGCCTGTTTTTCTTTCATATTTGGGTTGGTTCTTTGTTTCACCATGATTTCTCTTCTCAAGGTGTTTGGTTATGTAGTTCTCTCTCTGCTGCGCTGATTCAAAGGCACAAAATACAACACAACAAGGCACAACGTACAAGGCAACAAACTAAATGCATTCACGATATTAATAACCCCAAATAAAGGTGACCCCCTGAGCGAAGAGAATTAGGGGATAAAGAAGAAAAAAGAGAAAAAGATTAAAGAGAAAAATAAAAAACAAAAAGGAGTGCTGAAATGAGATTGGGAAAAGGGAGAGAAGAAAAAAACAAAAAGGCAAAAAAAAAAAAAAGTAAGAGAATGAAATAGAGGTGGGGAAGAGGCTATTTGTATGGGGAGAGCGAGGGATTGGAAATTAGATATATAAGTAGGGTGAAATTTAGACAGTGGGTAGAAAGAAGGAATAGGTAAAATCCAAAGCAAGAATAGGGTAAGAGAAACAGGACAACAAAAGGGGAAAAGTGAGGAAGAGAGTTTTGGCTTAAGGGTAAATGTGAGATAGAGAGAAATGATGCTAAAGGAACGATGAAAATAGAGTGTAGAACACTAATCCCAAAATAAAATAAAGAAAAATTAAAAAAAATAGTAAAAAATAAAATGACACTTGAAAAAATGGTAAAAGGATAGCAATAATACTGGTTAAAAAAATGTAGTAATTAAAAAGGTAAAATCAGGTGATGAAAAAAATAAAAAATAAAAAAAAATAAAATATGTTCTTAATGAAATGGTGAAAAAAGAATTAAAAAATATATATATATAAAAATATTCGGAAGTGAAGGTGCTTCAAATCTTCCACTCTTCTTTTTGGCACGCCTCAGTCCTGCCAGGCATTCAGGGGAGTGTTGACCTTTCCTGCGATACACTGTCCCTCCGTGCAGTAAACCACAGACCTGACTTTAAGGCAGGTTGTATTTTTTTTACCAGACTGCCTTTATTTGTGATCGCAAAAGAGACAGTTCGTGGCTCTGCCTCTGGGTGGCAGTGTGTCTGGATTTACCTCCGAGGCTCTAAGTCCTCTCTATCAGTAGGGTTTTGTCCTCTATGGTATTTGGAACTGATTCGGGAAAGACCACTGCCCAGAGCTGGTTCCTTGCCACTGTCCGCTGTTTCCCAGGCTCCCCAAAAAGAACTTTCCCCTACAGGCTCTGCGAATGACCCCAACTGGGGAATCCCGTGCACTGGGTTTAATAATCAAATGCACGGATCTAAGGGGGACTGTAACAAGAGCCTGATAGTTGTGCGAATTCGCAAGCCTCCACCTTCCTGGTCTGCGCACAGTCTCCGCGCGCAGTCTCCGCGCGCCCACTCGCCCCTGGCACCAAGCAGCCAGCAGATTGGCAAAGTCCAAGGCTGCTCCTTTACATCCAGTCCAGCTATGGGCTCATTTTTCGCGTTCCCTTCTGCCAGCAGCCCTGTGGGGCCTGTTCCCCACTCGCGGGTCACGCTGGTCCCAACGGCTGCGGACTCTGTGGGGCGCAGATTCTGCCCCGCGCGCGCGAGCTTGGTCCTCCCTCCAACCCGAACTGCAAACCGCACCTTTAGGGGATGTCCAACCTTTCCGTGAGAAGAAGCAGTGCTCGTCTGAGTTCACGCAGTCACACTGCTTGAGATCCCTTGTTTCCAGGTTAGTAGCTTGTCTCTGGATGCCGGCAACAACCACGCAAGATGGCGCAGTCTCCGCTGCTTAGCTGGCGCACCAGGAGAGGCTTCAGCCGCAGTCTCCAACCGTCCTTTTTTTTTTTTCCTGGGGGGTTCTCGGTCTTTCCTAGCTGCAGACAGTCTCTCAGCTGAAAATCCTCTGCCTATTCGGGCTGAATGTTACCCGTTTCTGCTGCTCACCCTTATCTGCTCCAGGACAAGGCACAGGACACGTCCGCTTATACCTCTGCCATTTTCCGATCGGGTAGAGTAATCTTAATTGTAGGTCCTTGCTATTCATCATTTTGAATATTTCTTGCCACTCCCTTCTAGCTTGCATAGTTTCTGTTGAGAAATCAGCTGACAGTTGTATGGGCGCTCCCTTAGGTAACTAGCTACTTTTCTCTTGCTGCTTTTAAGATTGTCTCTTTGTCTTTTGCCCTTGGCATTTTAATTATGATGTGTCTTGGTGTGGTCCTCTTTGAGTTCCTCTTGTTTGGGGTTCTCTGTGCTTCCTGGACTTGTAAGTCTATTTTTTTCAACAAGTTGGGGAAGTTTTCTATCATTTCTTCAAATAGATTTTCTTAACTTTTACTATTATTTAAGACTCAAATTAAACATCTTAGGGAAGCACTTTTAAGCTTAAGTTTAACATCATATTGTTTTTGTTGCTGTTTGTTAGTTTGTTTGTTGGCTTTTAAAAATAATTAAAAAAGCAAAGGTAGAATTTATAATTTTACATTTCTAGGCTCTTCATATTTCCATACCTAAAGCCACATCAAACTTGGCAGTATCTCTGGGATAGTGTTTATAAAATATACTAGAGGCCCGGTGCATGAATTCATGCATGGGTGGGGTCTGTCTGGCTCACCTTGGGTGGGGGGGAGGGATTGTAGGTGGTTGGCTGGCCGGCCCTGCCCCTGACTGGGGTGTTGGGGGCCAATCAGGGGTGGGACCAGCCAGGGGCAGGGGGCTGAATGGGCCCCAGATCAGGCTGGTTGGCTGCCACAGTGCACATCATAGTCACTGGTCATTCTGGTTGTTCTGGTTGCTCCACCATTCTGGTCACTGGGCTTACATATATATAGATATATTTGGAGGAAGAATTGAACTTAGGCTTCAGTTGAAAATCTTACATGTTTCAAAGTCATCTCTGTTGGGTTATATTAGTGAATATTGCATATTTGTAATATTGTACATTTCATTGACAAATGGCTTTTTGGGAGGTTTTGAAAAGTAAAGGAGTGGATCTGAGAAATTGCCTTTTTAATAAAATAGAAGAACTAGATTTTCATTTTGCCCCTGGTACTAATTAACTACGTATCTTCTTTCTTGCTTTGGTTTTCCCCTTTTTAGGGTGAATTTGTTGGAAGAGATGATCTCCAAGTTTCCTTTTACCTCCCAAATCTTCCTAGTGATTTGAAGGAGTATCTTGGATATCTAGAGATATCTTATTGTAACCCACTCCTCTAAGTTACCATCACTTCTTTTTGGTTGGTGAATTTAAGCCAGTGAATGACTCATCATTCTTAGAAAATATATAATGTCTAAGGCAAATTTGAATTTGAAAATATTTAATTGAATATAAAGTGCCCAGTTAATATAAACACTAATTGAAAGTTCTGGATACTATCAAAATTTGAAAGGCAAAGGCAGATATTTATAACTTGTTTTGATTTAAAGGAGCAGCAATTAAGATCAGAGATACAGTGCTTCAGGAATGTGGACTCAAGGCTCAGTTAATGGGCAAAGCCCTTCCTGGGAAATGGGGGGGATGAGGACACATTTGTAATACCTTAACTAATAAAGTTTTTTTTTTTTTAAAAAAGCCATTCCTGGGAAATATCAAATAACTAATGTTTTTAGTTTTAGTTGGTGCTTGCTTTACTATAAGATATATCTGGGCTCAAACACCATAAACATCAACAACTCTTTTGATAGCTTGTCAATGTCTAGTGTTGATGAGCAATTTCTTTTAAGCAACCTGTCTTCAAATGTTAGTCATTTGCCTTCATAGGAAATAAAAAATTCTATAATATCATATGAACCATCCACCCATTAGTAATAGTTACTTCTTTCATTAATAGCTTAGATGACTCAATTTCTGAAGATTTTAATGAACTTGTTCTAAATTTACTGGGTAAAATTATTAGCTCTAAATATTCTTTGAGTTATTTATATGAGTTAATAGATTTTTGCATTTAGATTTTGAATGAAAAACTAGAATATTTATAATGTTTATGTCATTAGAGTTGGGTAAAGCATCTTTTTAAATAGAGAAGATTATTGAAAAGAAATAAATATCTTCTTGCTGAAGTTTATGAAAATATACAGCTAGTCAATGGTGGTATTTAATTTTCCCCTCTGATTCCATTACCTTCTTCTCCCTCCTTATTTTTTTTATGTCTCTCAATTCATCTTACCAATTTTTTTCTTTGACCTATCCTCTATTTTCTCTGTCTCTATTTTCTCCTACTTTCTTCTTTTTAAGTTTCTTTTTCTCTCTTCTTCTTTCTTTCTTTCTTTTTCTCATATAAACATTTATCTAGTAAAAAAACTTACAAGTGAAAGCAGGAATGGGATTTATAAACAAACCAGCAAAATGTCAAATTGTAAGATAAAAGAAAAACACTTTTTGCTTATTAGACAAATCCAAATGTAATATAATAAGAACAGATTCTTTTATATTCCTGTTGATTGTACTTTTATTTCGATTAAAAATATGAAACAACTCTGTGGCTTTTCACTCCATGCATTTATTTTGAACATAAATTGGTTTGTAGGACTATGTTTCTATATATTAAGTTGTAGTTTTGGCTGCTAGTCGAATATATCATGAATTAATAATCATTTGATATTGACTTCAGTTGAGGTAAATACCAAGCCTTATTGACCTGAGAGGAAAATATGGACCAAAGTGAAACTTCTGTCAATATTTATTTACCTTTACAGGGACAATTAATCTTGATACTCATTGAAACAAGAAGTCAATATATGTATTCTTATGTACTTTTGGAGACTTCCATTAGAAATATTGGCAAGTCCCTGGTTCATGGGGGTAGATGTAAAAGGCCTATCAATTAAATGTTTTTGGTATAATAGCTAAACCATGTCAGGTATCACAGTGCTACTCACCAGAAATAAGAAATCAAGAGTCTCCTCAGAGCAAGTTAATGTGAATTCTCCTCTTCAGTTCAGCTAATGCTTTTTTAGTAATATGAACTGCCAAAGAGACACCCGGCACTGGCTTCTCGATGAATGAGTTCTTCGTGTGAGCAGATAGGCAAAACTCTCCTGTGAGACAGTTCTGCAACGCTCCCCCAGGTGGTGAATGACACTAGTGAATCAAAGCCCCTAGTGCATCTTAGTTTCCTTCTAAGAGCTTCCTCTGGAGGCAACCCATACTTCGGGGAGAAGTTCAGGCTGTGAGATTTGGATCCTTTGTGTCTTAGGATTTTTTCCCTTCTCTTCTGGAATAAAATAGTGATGGAGGTAAGAGAAACTTTCACTTTGCAGTGACTGAAAATGTAATGAAGCACTTGGCCTGGATGAAGTGTGAAGGCTGAATTTCCAGAAAGAGAGAGAACATATTTCCTTTAGTCTATAAGTTACCTGTTCAGAATGTGATCTCAAGAATTGTATTTTAAATTTCTTCTCCCCCCAAAAAACAACAATAACAAAACAATTACAAATAAGAACCATCAACACCTCCTGGGAATCAGAGATGAAGTAGATATTTTGAGATACGGTATTACAGTGATTGACTTGGTGTTCAGCTTTAAGTTCTCAACTTTTTTTTTAAACGGATACTTTCTGTCATTCTAGGGCAATCATTTTCTTTTGGGGCAGGGAGGGTTTACTTATTTTCATACAGTTTAATTGCTTTTCCTGGTTATAACAAATTTGTGTTTTTGTTGATTTGTGAAGTACAGAAAAATCTTTTAATAATTTGTGCTATGTGTTGTCAATAGCAAAAACAAAAACAAAAAATGAAACACTGAAAAATATTAAATATCAAACCTCCCCTCCTCCAAAAATGAACTCAGAAATACCAAGAAAATGCAATTCTTTAAGGTATTGGCCATTGACATTTTGTAGACAGTAGCAATAAAAAAACTACATATCCATAAATATAAGCCCTTCTTCTTCGAATGAGCAGCCTCCTGGAAAGTATAGGCTTCCTGCATATGTCTTAGAAACAGCTCATATTCCTTCTTCTCCTTTTTGAAAAACAAGAACCAAGTGCCTCTTTGGTGAACAGTAGCCCTACCACCAACCAGCATAGACAAGCATAGCAAAGAAACACTGAAGGTTCCTATACTTTGGTTTGTGGGGAAAAAAGTCTAGTATTGTCCATAAAAGAGCAGCTTATTTATAAAAAGCCTGAGGGGTTGTGGGTGAAGTTACTAAAAAGATGAGAAAGAAAGTGGAAAGGAGTAGATAAGAGTGGCACAGCACTGGTGAAAGGAGGGGGTGTTCTGTGGGCTGAGAGTGAGAGAAGGTAAGAAAAAACACATTGATAGGGGCCAGTAAGCCATCAGAATTCACCTTGGAGTCATCCTCAGGAAGATAAAGGATCTTCCCTTTTACTGAGAAGCATTTCAGTAGTCCTTAAAGAATTCAGATTGTCATGATGAAGGCCAGCTAGAGGGTGAAGATAAATGGTTTTAAGTGGAGGTTAGGATAGAAGATATCCACTGTATATATGAAGAAGAAACTCTTTCAATAAAAAAAAGAAGGGGGGGGGGAGGCACTTACTTACTGAAAAAACATAATCAAACTGGAATTTTTCACATTTCAATGTGTTAGTCTTTGGCAACCCACATAGAACCATCCTCATACTTTTTCATACCAGTGGGTTAAAATGATAAATCCATTTTGATTGGAGGTTGGGTCAACGAGGAAAATAGCCTTTGTCTTTACCTTGAAAAGTACATAGACTTTGCAGACAGATAGACTAGGATTCAGGCCTCTTGGTAGTTTTCTGATATTGAACAATTTACCTATGCTCTGTTTTCTCAACTTAATAATGGAGGATTTCTCTTAAAATTTTATGAGGATTAAAATAAGAGAATGTATTAAAAATGTGCCTGGCACACACTCCATTGTGTGCTGAAGTATGCTAGTTGCCTTTTCCCATGTGAAGAGCTTTTGAAGTTCTTATAAGAAAAGGCCATAAAAATGTAGAAAATGTTAGGATGAACTGATTTTTAATGGTTATGTCATCAAGTGTGTTTGCTTTCCAATTTTTTTATGTTTACTGATTTTTAGAGAGAGAGAAAGGGAGAGAGATATGAGAGAGGCGAGAGAGAGAGATTGGTTGCCTCCCACTGTGACCGGGGATCGAACCCCCCAACCTTTTGGTGTATAGGACGATGCTCCAACCAACTGAGCCACCCAGCCAGGGCTGTTTTCTAAATTTGTTCCATAGTGTCAGGCAGAATTTTCTTTTGAGATAAGAGAAGATCTGAAAATGAGACATTTCACTGACCAGCATATCCATCTGCCCTGACTGATACTAGTCCATGTCTGCTTTGCTTTACTTGCTGTGTCTAATTGAGGAGAAGTGTGAAAGTCATGATCTTTAGGAGGGTGGCCCCTGCCCATCTTTCCAGCCCCACCCTGTCATTCTCTCCCCCATTGGCTACACTCCAGCCACACCAGCTTTATTCATTCCTCCAACACTCCAAACTCCCTTCCTCCTTAGGGTCTTTGTTACTTCCTAGACTCCTTTCTGCCTTTTTCTTCTGTAACCTTCCATCTCTCCTCCTTCTTCTTCTTCTTCTTCTTCTTCTTCTTCTTCTTCTTCTTCTTCTTCTCTCTCTCTCTCTCTCTCTCTCTCTCTCTCTCTCTCTCTCTCTCTTTCTCTCTCACACTCTATCTGTGTTTGACTAATTCTTACTTAATTCCTGCTTATATCTCACATGAATTGTCACTTCCTGCCTGAGTCCTCAGGCTAGGTTAGATTTAGAACGCTAAGCTTTCCCAGCATTCATTCTGCCTCTTACCACAATTTTGATTAATTAATTATTTTTGTAGTTAGTGGCTAGTGTCTGTCTTTTTCTCTGGCTAAAGCGCCAGTGAGGATAATCACTATATTTGCAGTGGTCATAACTCTGTACCCCACATTCAACTCTGTGTCTGGCATATAATAGGTGGTCTACAAATATTTA